>NC_092097.1:1438598-1574469 GCF_045679555.1 Salvelinus alpinus
GAAAAGACCTCTTGAAATATCATGCTTTTTTGGTGGGATGGAGTTTTAGCCTGCCTGGTGACATTGCCAGGTGGTACATTTGTTAACAGACCAATAAGGGAGTTCGAAAACTCTGCCAATAAGAGCTAGTTTTCAGTTTTCCCCTCCACTCCTAGCAAAATTCTTGCTTGAGAAATTGCGCTTGCTAAGAAGCTCTTTTTGACAATTTTAATTGAAAAGTCACAGTAATTGTTACTCAGAAATGATTTGATAGTGAGCTAAAAACCGCTGCATTGGGCCTTGCTAAAAATGCAGCTTTTATGGGTTTGGATGGTCCACCACAAGACCATTGTACTTGCATACGGAGCAGCAAGAGCAACTGCCCCTCCCTACCGTCAGGCCATGCTCAAACTCTACACCCCAACCACAGCACTCCGTTCTGCCACCTCTGGTCTCTTGCGCTCAGCCCAGTCCAAGCTCTTCTCTGTCCTGGCACCCCAATGGTAGAACCAGCTTCCCCCTGAAGCTAGGACAGCAGAGTCCCTTCCCATCTTCCGAAAACATCTGAAACCCTACCTCTTCAAAGAGTATCTTAAATAATCCCCCCCTTCTCAAATATTCATGCAAGTAGCCCGCTGATTGGCCAGCTCAGCCAACATGACATGTTCTATGAGGAAATAGCAAGCATTTTTTAAACAGTCTGTTTGAGATGCAACTTTGAGTTGGGGATTAATTTTTTTCTCTCTCTAATATATGCTTTGGCCACAAATACAAGTATAAGACGGGTCAAAAACATTATTTGGGTACAAGTTAATAGAATGAACTTTTAAAAGTGAGATTTTCATTGGCGAGTTACTTTAAAGGATGGTTTCTATAACAGATTAAGCTTGGTCCTGTTCTAAAAATTATTCTAAACAGAATTGCCATGAAAAGGTATTTTAGTCCAGGAATAGGCTTAATCTGGGTCTGGGAAACCGGGTAAATAGGTTTCTTGGTAAGATCCGATTGAATTTCCCATTCAACCCCTATATATCCTATATGTTCACTTGCAAAACCTAGATATAGCCAAGCCTATATGACCCTTTAATGTTAACCTAACCCTAACAGCAATACTTAGGCCTATCTAAACTTTCTTTCATACCTGGAACATGTTTGGGAAAAACTTGGTGCCTTCCCTTCCAAAACCATTTTAATTGTTCATATGGAAAATCAGCAAGCAATGAAAAAGCATTGGAGAAAAATAGAATGCCTTGTAGATAGATCTATGTCAGGAATGTCATTTTATTGACAAAAGTGTAAGCTAAACAGTAGGCTATATACACACTTGTGAAATAATAAACTGGAACGTCCCCAAAAATGAAACATAAAAATGTATCTTGTCAGGCAACACTACAAATCTAAGACATTCCAAACAGCTCATACTTTCAAAAAGAACATATCGCAGTGGGAGGGTTGGCAGATACAAAACGTTCTAAAGAGCTCTGCAGACCATTAAACCAAATGCAACATTTTTTTCTCAGAAACAAGCAGTACAATCTCACATCATAGCTAACATTAACATTTGCATTTATTAACAGTGAAAAACAGCATAGAGCAAATAAGCAAATGCTTTAACCATGGCACAATAAGTGTTCTCTGTACTTACACCATGCATGGCAGCATTTGGTGAGTACCCCCTTTAGAATATCGTCACAAAGCACAGGTAAAAGAGAATGTTAAATCTATGGAAGAAATACAAGAACACAAAATGTGTCAGGGCATTTGAAAATGATACATGCTTCCAAGTGAAAGTGATGTTATCAGCACAGCAATAAGAAACTGTCCTCCTACTCCAACCATATTATTTGGACTTTTGAAATTAATTTCAGCGCTCTTGCTCGAAACAGGATTGGACTCAAGCTACATCAACATGGCAACAGTTGGCTTTTTTGCCATTTGAAAATCCACACCCTACTTTTGTAATCATATTATACATCAAATCGATAGAGCAGTTTTCCATTTCATTCCTACGCTACAAACTTTGGTAAAGGAACTAAAGATAGCTGGGAGATTAAATGCATCCTAAATCCAAGTTCTTACCATTGCATTAATGAAACCGCATGTTTCACTTAATCATTATTGGTAGAGGGGAAAATTGGGAGTCTTATCCTAGGGTTATCTTCACTTTCCTAGCCCCAATAGGCCTATCATTTAAATCCATGACAGCAGACGTTGCCTCCTTGTGCGACTCAAAGGCAACCATTGCCTCACCAGTGGGCAGGCCCTTTTCACTGAACTGCAGACAGACTGAACCAGGCAGCACCTGATACCCATAGAAGAAATCTAGAATCTCATCGACTGTTACAGTGAAAGGCATGTTTTGGATCTTTACAATGGTAGGTCCACGAGGGTTACCAGGGCCTCCGGTTGATTGCCCTCTCAGAGGTTCAGAGCCAGGGCCAAAAGCAGACTGAGGACACCCTCCTGATTGCCCATGGCCACCTCCTCGGTTGTTGTTGTTGAGGCCTCTGCTCTTTCTAGGGCCATTGTCAAAAGGTGGCATGCCCCTCAATCCCTCTGGCCCAAAGCCAGGTGGGCCATTGTTGCTGCCTGGTCGGAAGCCCGGGGGTTCCAGAACTGCTCCAGGCAAGTGACCGGCAACCATGGGTGGGGGAATGCTAAGGGCTACATCCCCTAGACTTGCTGCAAGTGGGGGTGGAGGGGGGCCCGCTAGTCCATTACCTGGGACATTAAACGGCGTAAAAGGACCATTGCCTAAATGGCCTACAGTGTTTCTGAGGAAGTTGAACTCATCTCCTGTCATACCGGCAAAGGGGTGACCTTGAACTGGATTCTGTGCCTGAACATGGCTGTGTGCCGGGCCTTGAGTGTTCCCTTGGGGTTTCTGGCCTCTCTTAACCTGTGGTGGTGGGTTTCTCTCAATTTCCTTCATCTGCTCAAAGGTGACCAAATGTACAAAGGCATCTCTGCCATTTAACTTCTGCCTGTGTAGTCTCTCAGCATTTAGTGCATCCTCCTCTGCCCTGAACTGCATAATAGCCTGACCTAGACCGTTACCACCGCTGTCAACCAGAACTTTAAGACTTTCGTCAAATATTGAAATGCCATCTAGAAACTGACGGACATCCTTCTTTGACACATTATATGGAATATTTGAGATGTGAGCACAGTTTCTAGGGCTCTTGACTGATTCTGAGTTGTTTTTCTTATCACTACCCTGCATCCTTTGACGAATTGAACCAATCTTTTCAAACATAGCATTTTTACTGATGGGGTGAACTTGTATGAATCGGCTACCCATATACTGCATGTGACAGCCGAGGGCAACTTTGTAGTCCATTTCATTTTTGAACTCGACAAAGCCCTCGCCTGTAGCTCGGCCAGTGGGTCCATAAGCAATGTAAATGCTGTCTTCCACAATATCCAAGTTTTTGAAAAACTCACAGATCTGTTTGTTTACTGCTTCGTAGGGCAGGCCTTTCAGGTAAACACAGAACTCCTGGTTGTGAGGGGAGCGGGACCTCGCACGGTCTCTGGTTGACGGGGACGCTGAACTCATATTGCTGCGGCGGTGCTGGTCTTGGGGCTCGTTATTGAATTTTGAGTGGGCTTGCCCTCCAGCCCCGTTCCCACCACCGCTGACACTCATCCACTGCCTCTCTGTGGCCGGAGAGATGTCCACGTACCTCTGCCCTAACATTCCGGTGCTTCTTTTGAGTGCCTCAAAAGTGTCCTGAGGGGAAAAGAACTTGGCCAGCGCCCTGCCGCTACTCCGGCCCATGTTGTCCCTGACCAGTCGGATGGAGTCCACCGCTAACCCACGGAAAAACTCCCTAATATCCATTTCTGTACCTGAGAATGGCAGGCCTTGAAGGTGGACATATAACTCGTCTGGATTACCTATTGCTGCCTTCATGTGTGCCTGGAGATTTAACAGAGGGTTCATATGGCCCAGAAACATGTGGTTTGGGGTTCCCAGAGGCAGCCCTGAGACCAGTCCACCAGGGGGTGGGATGCCTGGGTTAAATGGTGGCATTGAGCCCATGTGGGACAGATGACTCATGGGAAGGACAGGGGGGCCTTGGGTTAAAGGTGACACAGTGGGAAGAGGAGGCATAGAGGACACAGGTGGTGGAAGTGGCATGGGGGGTATGGAAGGCATGGGTGGCAGGGATGGCATGGTTGGCAAAGGGGGGATAGGTGGTGGTATAGAGTTGAGGGAGGACATGGCTGTTGTCATAGTGGATCCCATGGTAAGATTTGGGCTGCTGAAGTTGTTGCTGAAACTGGGGGGCATGTTTCCCATGCTAGTTGTGGCAAACGTGGACACATTTTTGTTGCTTATAGTTTCATGTGCAGATGCAGCTGTGGTGACTGCAGTTGGTGTGGTGTTGCTGAAGACTTGTAAAGTGGTGGGTAAACTGCCCCTCCCACCTGAGCTTATCGTGGGGCCTGGCCTGCTACCGTTTCCCGCGGCTCCCTTCACATTGCCTGTTTCAAAACGCCTGCGGCTATGTTCGATCATATTCTGCATCTCTGTCTTGCTGCTCAGCAAAAGTGACACTTTAGAACCTTTGATTGCTCCCCCTGTACGCATCATGCCAAGCCTGGCATCTTCATCTGTGGCGAAAACAATAAAAGCCTCACCATGTTCACCCCCTACAATATGCACCCCACCATCCGGGATAGTCAATCCAGAGAAGAAATGGCGTATGTCCATGGTGCCCGCCACTATCGGGAGACCCTGCAAGCGGATGACCACAGCCATGCTGCTGAGGCGAAACAACACACACCTGCAGGTGAAAAAAGGCAACCACCGTAAGACTAGAGGAGAGAGTAAAGAACAGACAAAACAAAAAGAGCAGGAGACAAACCATGATTTAGGAAACAGCTTACGTTTTGAGGTATTCGATGAGAGCCCAATGCATCAATAGAGGAATTCAAAATACATGTGCAAGTATTAGGCCGTCGGTCTACTCATCACCACTCTTACACAGCCATCCACACATTGCTTCATTTACCACATACATCAGCCTTGGCTCAAGGAGATTATGTAGGCCCAAGGTCTGATACGCAAATCGTTGAGAAATTTAGCTCGTAGGCCTAAATCTTGCTCATAACTAGACCCAGAGTACCACACATTTCAATGCTGTAAATTCGGGATTAACCTGTAGCCCTACTTCCAATTTATCAATCTGATGCATCATGAGGTCTATGTCCAGTAAAGGTCAGGTGGAAGAAGGTCCCTGAATTTAAAGGCTGAGTAAGTAAGTTTCGAAGCTTGCAGGACACATTACTTACCAACAACAACAGCTGACAAATCCTAATAAAACTACATCACGTTCTGAAGTTGACTTTCCTTTGTCTAACTACACTATCTTGAAAGTAGCAAAGAAGTTCCGTGGTTCAGAGTGCAGTATTTAGTTACATAGTGCAAACGTTGGCTAGCACGTTTTTCACACTGTCTTTAGTCAGCAGGCCTGTACAGGAAATTCCCAGTGTTGCCTAGAGTTCCTCGAAAAGGAGACAATGCTGGCAGAGCGACAAATTTACATGATTCTATGCTAGATTTGTATCGAACAATTAGCAAGACAGCTAAAATGGCTTTGAAAAAGTAAGACCTCAGCTAATAGGGAGAAGTATCTAACAAAATAACTACACTATGGCAGTCACTAATTCTAAATGATTTACATACAATAGGAATTTGGGTACATTTGTGGACGAAAACACTACTTACTCAACCTTTAAAATATAAACACGTGTCAATTTGATATTACTGCAATGCAGTATCTCTAAGCCATTGGACGACACTGTGCCATCTCAGTAGCAACTGGTAAACATAAAAATGCATTTATTAATAATTTAAATACCAGTCAAAAATGTTGTTTGATCACGACACCAACCATATTAAAACATTAAAAGAGCAGAACAATTAGCCTATGCTTAGGCCTGAGTCTCAAGCATTGTTTAGAGCAAGTGTTGGACAAAAAGCAAGTAGAGAGAATGTGGTCCACAGAAGGCAGTCAGGTCATGAAGTGGAGACATTTACTTAAGGCTTTGTGGATGCGGTATTTTGCCAAAGAAAGCCACTAACATACCATGCACTCCCTCTACCACTCATACCTTGGTAGGTCATTCTTATCTCTCCTCACCTTCATAGGTTTCCACAATAGAGTGAACATCGAGCCCAAAGGGAATCAATAAGGTCAATGAATATAGCCTAACAAAGCGAATAATTACTGGTAAAAAAAACACCAAGAGCCCACAGGAGGCTGTGAAAGTTGGACTGGCAGTCAATTGAATGAACCTATGTTCAAGACATATTTACAAGCTTACCTGTAATAATAAGTGGTGCTTCGTTAAAACTGTGGCACAGGATATCCAAGCCAATCCTGACGGCAAGCAATTTAAATCAATTCTAGACTGTAACAAAAGAATAGGAAATGGAAGCAAAAACATGAGCAAACAGCAGGCAAATGTAGGCATCCTTAGTGAACAACATGTACAAAACACTCTTGATTCAGCCCCAGCACCATATCAGCTGTTTTGCGTCAGTAGATGGTCAGAGAAATGTAGTAAATTGACATCAACAATAAGAGCACAAACTCTTTGAAATGGCTGCCTTGCCAAAAGCCACACAACAATAATACAAATCATGCATCTCATCATTTCTCATGTTGACATCAAGCATAAAGAGACATTTCATTCATCACAGCAATCCATAACAGCAAAAAAAAAAAAAAACTTGCATGCCATTGAAAAACTTCAGCAGTGAAATACAGAATTTCCCCCATTCTAACGGAATAGATTATTCTTAGGTACATTTCTAAAGTATTCTATATAAAACGTAAATGATAACATCTCTAAATGTAAATGAGGGATGTGCAGTTCACCTAGCAATGTGCAGATTGCCTAGCAATCAACTGTACATTGTTTAAAGCACAGTTTTGCAAGTATAAGTCACAAATGACACCTCTAAAAAAGCCCCCTATGAACAGGTTTGTAGAACCATGGCTCTTTCGAGTTTTCAGTTCATTGTTCGCTGGTCGGGAGTAGGGATGTGCATTTGACCATTTGTGGCTGTTTGAGCACGTGCATGATTTATTTTATTTTTTACTCAAGTACAACAATTATAATAAATAAGCTGTTTTTAGAACAAGGGTGGAATTTCTCACTGGAAAAGTGTTTGCGCATTTATCTACAGCAGTTGAGGCTTGTGGGAGGAGCTATATGAGGACGTCTCATTGTAATGGCTGGAACGGAACGGTATCAAACGCATCCAACATATGGAAACTACACGCTTGACTCCGTTCCATTAATTCCACTCCAGCCATTAGAATGAGCCCATCCTCCTATAGCTCCTCCCACCAACCTCTAGCGATATACAGTATATGCCAACAGTGAGCAACAATGCCTAATTTATCATAACCATTAGTGATAACTAACCCTAATTGCCTCAGTCAATAAAAAAAAAAGATTAATTTAAGATTAATTTATTTACTAAATAAACCCTTGCTCAACAGAATAATGTAATAGATCAAAAGAATGAATGCTTTAATCAAGTTGACATTGGTAATCTGACATTGGACATCTGTCATCTTTTGTGGAGCAAAGACGTTTAGGGACGGGGAGAAATTACAATAAAGCAAAAACAAACAGGAAAGATTTTCTGTAAAAAAATGTCCAAAAATGACAGTTTGGCTGGTTGTAAGGAAAAATTACGTTTTGAAAACGACACGTTTCTGAAAAAAATATGCATCGAAGCTGAACTGCAATATTATGTGGTTGAAATAGTATCAGCTTTTATGAAGACAGCACCTCTACAGATCATATCTAATAACTGAGCACTGCATTCTCTCAAGATACAGAAATAAATCAATTATATTTCTCCACTCCTGTTCCCAAGTCCAAATTTTGCCTACATTGTGTAAAAAAAATTCTGCAAGAAATGCTTAATTCTGCAGGAGTTAAGGCTATAGCCCTATTTCGCACGTGACTAGTACTATTAGAGAACGTTGGCTATGTGTTTATTACCCCAGAATGTCTGCCATTCCAGTGGACGATTAGGACGAGACACGTTTTTTCTCTTCCCCAAACTGCCCCCTTAAATTATTTTTTTTAAATAAATTGATGGAAGTCTGGAGATTTTTTGTGTTTAGATATTTCAACAAATCCAAGCCACAACAGGCTACACTGATAACTTGGGAACCAAGCTCAAGTTTCTAAACTATCTTTGGTATAGTGTCACCATAAAATTTGAATTGAGGAAGTGTGATCATAATCATTAGGATATTTTAGCGATCCGCAGTAGAAGACTTCCGAAATGCCCCCCAGCCTTCAGATTTGAGCTAAACAGCTAACTTGCACTTCATATGCTTTTTTTTTTTGGGGGGGGGGGGGGGGGGCTATGGATGAGAAAGTGAACTTGTTCCAAACGTTTAGCTCAGTTGTATGCCGTTTTGCGATCTATTAACAGCAAGGTTTGCATTAAATAGGCGCAATGGTTTTTTTATGATGCATTTGGCGATGTTCAATTAAATTTGCACAAAACGTATAAACAAAAGCACGCACTGTAAAAGTTAATACATGTAGGCCCTTCATATATATATATATGTATATATATATAGGCAGCACTTCGTTCAATTTATTGAATCAGTTATTGTTCTCTTGCTCAAACCGCGAGCAACACCTCTCAAACCACAGGGATGTTGATTCACACTGGGCTAGTATTAGAGGACTTTGGAGTTTGCCAATAAACAGTAGGTTATTCTGGTTAGTCAATGTCCAGATTTCAGTTTCCATTTAACCCATCTAAACAGTTGGCCATTGTTTCCTTGAAATGCCACAGGCCTATTTGAAGTCCCGTCTTGTGACTGTTTAATTTGTATAGCGCCTCACAATCATCACACATAACATGATCCTCTTTTACCACTTTACCAAATATTTTCCGAACATGACTTTTCTGGACCTACCTTCTCCTTATTTTAAACTCTCCATTCACAGCTTTTGTCTTATTGAATTCAACTTTTTGCCACCGTGGATTGAAGTTGTCTTTTTCTGCCAGTTAAGCCCTAAAGCTTACGCACTAATACTAGATAGCCTAAAATAATGAAAGAAAAACATTAACGTAGGCTAAATAAATTGCACAATAAATGATACATTTATGGTTTATTTAAGGAATTGTTTCTCTATATTCAACTCGCCTGCCATCCACCCACCCTTCAGCCACACAATATTTAATTACCCGAAACCAATCCCCCCCGCGGATATCACCACGGGGACTGTGAGTTATGAGTTAACCCGCGCATCACTATTGCCCATGAGTCGGTTTTGTTGCTAAACAACCAGCCAGTCTATGGACAAACCCTGAATCAGGCCCGTTGTGTCAGTCTCGCACTGAGGATTGTATTCAGAGCCTGCCCCATGAAAAATATAAGCATGGGCCTACAATGGAATGCAGCCGCCCATATTCCTTATATCGTATACAAAATGTTAGAGAAAAAACAACCACCTGCACGTTAACACTCATCAATGTAACCTCAAAGCTTCAGCACACTACAATCTCTCAATTGTGTGGGAATCTTTCTACAAAACATACAGGAGACAAAGGTCACTCCTGAGAGCACCTAACCACCTGGTACACATCAGCAACAATGGACAATGAGAGAGGTCATCAACTGGCTTACTTTTAAACACGTGTGCACTTCAACATGACAAAGCAGAACATAACCCTTCGGATGACAAAATGTGAAGTCATTTGCAACTATAATACGCTAGAAATAAACTAGAAGAGAGAAAGTTAACTTTAATGCACATGCCATATTAGCAACAGATTAATATTAGCTACGGTTAATATTTAAGGAAGTATTGCCAAGTAAAGGTTTGTTGCGCCATAAAATAATCCAGCAATGCATATGCCGCCATTTTGGGGGGGGGGTTTAATATTCTCTCATTATGGGAGTTCCACCACTCCTGGAAACACAAATTAAGACAACAGTGTCTTCCAAATCGAGAAAAAGGAAGTATCGTTGTTTGAAAATGTTGACCATGGAGATCAAAAGATAAGCTGTAACAGTCTATGCAAGTAGTGCCTATCCACTGTTACGACTTTAAAACGACTACTAATGCCATATGGCAGGGTTCGACATTCAGGGCTGTCCGCTGGCCCAGAAACATCTGCCGAGCTCACCGGGCCAGTTAATCAAGCTTTCATATGGCCCGCTTGGGCCAGTACATTTTCAAACTCCAAAACAGAAAATGGGGTCTATTTAATCTTCCCTACGTGACACTTCACACTTGTTATCAATCAGCATACGGTTTCTAAGCGAAGGCAAGAACGTCAAAGCCTTCCCTCTCTGTCTCGAGTGAGCCCCGCCTTAGTACGGCCTGGATACTCGCTCCAGACCCGCAGAGTTGAACTGCACGCACATTCCACAATCACAGAATCAAAGTCCTCCACCTCCCCTTTTTCATATCATACATCCTACAGAGCAATGTCTTTATTAACAAAGAAAGGTTTTCGTAGGCCTAGTCATATACTATATAGCTGCCTGATTGTCAAAACATGAAAATGATTTACACAAAATCATTTGTTGGTAAAAAAATACAAATATATTTTCTAATGCTGCTCTCTGTAGTCTATAGAATTGTTTAAAAACCAGATTAAATTTACAGAAGCTGTTAATGAGCTGTCGTTTATCCGCGGAATATCCACTGTCGGGTGGCAAGAGCGTGCAGCTCCTCATACAGCCGATTGCGGCATGGAAAGAAACGTGTTCTAATAAACCCAGTCACTGTGTAACATTCCTAAATGCAATCTAGGGAAAATAGATGGCAATTATAGAAAAGAGCGGGATCCCAGCTTTCCCATGCAGTTTTATTTCGCAACTCCAATTTTTGCACAATTGCAGCGTTTTAAAATCCGAGTCCCTGGCATGACAAAAAAGTAACTGCAGGAAGCGCATCATAGTCATTAGAGTGTGTAAACAGTAGGCCTAGAATGTAAAATTCACACAATTACACTATTTAAACACTGTAAAATCACATGATTTTATTAGGCTAGTGGAAGTTTAGGATATTAAACAAGAAACAAGGTCATATTTAGAGTCTGATATCTAGCTAATGATCGGGGTAAATGCAGATGAGCATCCCCATGCTTCAGCCATGTGGCCACTATGCTGAAAACAGTTTAAAAATGTAATATTCCCCTACATGTGATATTGCTCATTTCTAAAATAGCACACCAGCCTGCAATATGGACCATGTACAGGCACCTAAAAAAAATACTGTTCATCAATATGTTATTGGGCTCAGGAGAGTGTATTTTTATTTTCCAAACAATTGTTTGGATTCATTTTTAGAAAAAAAATGGACTGCAAATTAAACGTGAAAAAACCCATGATTGAAAATCTGGTTCATAACTTGTTTTCCTGTATACTTGGCCTGGGCAAGTTAATTTCTCATTCGGGCCACTCCTTTTCACTTGGTACTGGCCCAGTGTGCCACTGGCAAATGTATCTGAATGTCAAGACCTGCATATGGGCTTTTCTTCTAGTCTTGCCATTCAAATGAAATCATTTCAAAATGTTGGCCTATTCTTAGGGTAACTGGAGGGATACATATTGATTCAGATGATCCACATACCAGTATGTTTCTATCTGTATTCCATCTTGATGTTAACTAGACCTAGAATAGCCTGTGTACGTAACAATTAAACATCAAGGTTATTGCCCATACAAATAAGTGGTAGACAACAACCCAGACTTGAGGTCTCCAAAGGCATTAGAGTTGACGTTAAAACCTCTTACATTGAAGAGGGACCTGGGCTGCCCTATCCATGCTTGTTGTCCCCCAATCTCTACACAGGACAAATAGCACACACAGGTAAGTTGATGAAATAGCAGCAATGAAATTGTATGTGCACAAAAACGCTGTCAACATGAACAACGCTGTAAGACTTCATTGTAAAACACATTCGCCAGTAACGTACCGTTAGCTAAAAGCTCAGTCCGTCAGAGTACAAAAGCAGTTGCCAATCTGAAGGGCTGCAGGTAGACCGCAAATTCTGCAAAACTACAGGAAGACCGCATACAAATTACATCCAGAATTGTTTAATCATTTTAGCCATTATTGTCCAGTTGGATGTGCACCACTGATATTTACTTTGGCCAAGCGTCATGCTAGATAGCTAGTCTGATTCATGTAAAAGAGCACAGTCAAGATGGCGCTGGTCCTTCATCGAAAATGCTTTATAGAAGCTAGCTAGTTAATTAACCAGGGCCTGGTTTCCCAAAAGTATATTACGGCTAAGATCAGAGTTAGAACCATTGAATGGTTCTAACGATTAACTTAGCCATAAGATCCTTATGGGAAACTGGGCCAAACAAGATTGGGAGTTACTAGCAGCAACATTTGCTAAAAACAGAACAATTGCACTTCAACGTACTTCAGATTAGTAACATCACAGTAGCTAGCTAGCTAAACAACCAAAACAAGACATAACAATGAAGCTAAATCTTTCCCCACAACCATTCTAAACGTAAACCATGGCTAGGATCAGAGTGGCAGTTAACATTATATATATATCCTGTTTGCTAAAAACATAGCTAGCTACCCCATTTGGGCAGGCCAACCATCTAAAATGCCGATAAAAAAATACGCTGTTAGGTAGCTAACCATTCATTCTCGCTATAGTCCCCGCATGTCTGCAGGATTATATTTCACTGATGGATAACATTTTCAACATTAGTGGCATTTGTTTGCTGTTTTTCTTTTGTCCTTACCGAAATATCTGTTAAAAGATCTTTATTTTATTTTGTGTTGCGTTCTCTCCATTCCGTGCTCTTCTCTCTTCTTGTAGCTGGTAGTAAAATGTCGGTCGCGCGACGAACTGGAATGGTGACGTAGAACTTCTCAGCTCTCATGATATAATGCCGCCATCTAGTGGACTCAAACATGATGTTTTAGACAGAACATTTTATATCTTTGTCAAAATGCTGTACTAACCCAGGATACTATAATTCAATCAGAGCATGTGGAGAATAATTTAAGGACCAATCGACCAACTACATAAAATACTAACATAATAATTCAGGGTCAGGCCGAGTAAAATTTTTATTGGAGCGCTAGCTACAAACATATGCATGTATGTATACATTATGTGAGATTAGATTGCTGTTGGACATTGTGGAAAGACATTTTGGGAAGAGTAATGAGTCTGCTGTGCTATCTGCTGCATGTACAAAGCAAAAACAACAAGCACTGTAAATGTTCAGTCACGGTGGTGGTAGATTATACTGATGTCATAAAACAGCTGGCCATGTAAATTGGTTTGCATTCTTCCCTCACAAGAAATATTCAAATCAGTTTAAATGATAACATGCAAGATTCATACAAACAATACACATTTTGCCAGAGACTGTATACAAACCAACTGGGGAGAATTTCCATGATTGGAAGACTATTAACCCACAAGATTGGCATTAAATTTCACACATTGAGACCTAGGGAAATATTTTATCAATTTCGTCCTTATGGAATGAAACCTGTACTGTTGACTTTCACCTTGTTAGCATGCTGTATGTTGTCAACGAATAATGACTTATCCATGAACTAAATGGAATGTAGCACATGCTACATGAATGAACCATTCTGTAACTTGCTCTCAGTCATGAAATCCCATGGTCAAAGCAGCTGATAAATTATGTTAACTACTTAAGAGCACTTGTAAAGAACAGGAAGGTATGCACACAAATTTATGCTCCCAATTCAATGCTTTAAGGGACTTTCTGTTCTTTACAAGGTTTCTTTATTAGCCCAGCACACACATTTTTAAGGATGTGCGTATGAACACAAACTTTTCTAACTACTTAAGAGCACAATATATGCATCAATAATAATACTTTGTCAAATACAAAGGAACAAATTATTCAGGTCTGCCAATACAAAATCTAGTCATAAGCCTACACTAAAGTAAGTCAGGAAGTTGTGCGTGTTTCTTGACAGTAGAAATAATTACCAGTCATCACAGGAGCGGCATAGTATGCAGGAAACTAAACAAGTTTAGTATTCACAATGCTCTTAGGTATGTTTCCTGAAGGCTTTCTTTAGTGCTGCGTCCATTTGATGCTCTTCAGATCGATTCCCTCTTGCACCATCTCCCACAAGGGGCTGAAGAGAAAAAGAAGTTGGACAACAATGAATACATTAACCTATGAGTGCATTGATAATATTGCAAGTTAAAAGGCTATTTATTATAAAGTATTTCATTAGATCATTAACACTGTGTACAAAAAATATTAAAATGTCTTTCCACCAGTAAAAGCCTAGTTAAGTGACATTCATCATGTACATTTTGCGGTGGTTTCCAAGACACAGATTAAGCCTAGTCCTAGACTAAAAAGCACATTCAATGGAGATTCTCCATTAATCTTGATTTGTAGTCCAGGACTAGTCTTAATCTGTGTCTGGTAACCACTGTATATATGCTATTCTACTCTTTTTCACTCACCTCATCTCTCTCAGGCGTTTGACCTGCTGAATGCACTTGTCCACTGTATAGTCCACTTCTGCCTCTGTGCTAAATCGTCCGATTCCAAATCTATAGGTTATGGAGTAACAACAAACACAGACTAGGTAAAACACCAAAATAATACCATTCAGCTGCAACATGTTATTCTTGACCCTGCTCTTTTGTAATTAGGAATGATACAAATATTTAAATCTTTCAAATCCCATGACCATCCATTTGAGCTTCTTGAGTTGTGTTCCTAACCGTTACTCACCTGATTGAGGAGTGGGCCAGGTCCTCATCTGTTCCAATTGCTCTCAGGACATATGAAGGCTCCAATGAAGCAGAAGTGCAGGCACTGCAGGAAGATAGCATCATCAACGTACAGTATTTTAATTTGGATCCAACTTAATAGCTGTTAATCTATTTGATATACACTACTGTTCAAAAGTTTGGGGTCAATTAGAAAATGTCCTTGTTTTTGAAAGAAAAGCACATTTTTTGTCCATTAAAATAACATAAAATTGATCAGAAATACAGTGTAGACATTGTTAATGTTGTAAATGACTATTGTAGCTGGAAACTGCTGATTTTTTATGGAATATCTAAATAGGGGTACAGAGGCCCATGATCAGCAACCATCACTCCATTGTTCCAATGGCACGTTGTGTTAGCTAATACAAGTTTATAATTTTAAAAGGCTAATTGATCATTAGAAAACCCTCTTGCAATTATGTTAGCACAGCTGAAAACTGTTGTGCTTATTAAAGAAGCAATAAAACTGTCCTTCTAAAGACTAGTTAAGTATCTGGAGTATCAGCATTTGTGGGATCGATTACAGGCTCTATTCTTGTTGAGAAATTGCCAAGAAACTGAAGAGCTCGTACAACGCTGAGGCAAGTAGCGCTGAAGAAGAAGGAAGACGTTTTACGGGCTCACAACCGATTGTGTTTTTTGTTTGTTTATTTGCATTGTATAACTTAATTTTTTTAATTATTTTGTACATAATGTTGCCGCTAACGTCTCTTATGACCAAAAATAACTTCTGGACATCAGGACTGTGATTACACTGGCAGAATCCTTTTTTCCCTTTGACAAGGCCGACACGAACGATATACTGCTTCCTCAGGAACAGGCCCAGCTCCCAGTGATTTGCGTGAAGAGGAGGCGGAAAAAAAGGGTACGGATGGCGGGCTGCGTTCTGAGAACTCGTAGGCGATCTAGTAAACCCCCACTTCCTTCCATTCTGCTAGCAAATGTGTAATCTTTGGACAATAAACTAGATGACTTACGAGGAACTGTAATATCTTACGCTTCACGGAGTTATGGCCGAACGATGAGACTATCAACATACCGCTGGCAGGTTATACTCTGCACCAGCAGGACAGAACAGCGGCGTCTGGTAAGACAAAGGCCAGAGCACTATAAGGAAGTCTCGAGCTATTGCTCGCCAGAGGTAGAGTATCTCATGATAAGCTGTAGACCACACTAACTACTTAGAAAGTTTTTGTATTTTTCGTTGCTGTTAACATACCACCACAGTCAGAGGCTGGCATGAAGACATCATTGAATGAGCTGTATTCCACCATAAGCAAACAGGAAAACGCTCACCCAAAGGAGGCGCTCCTAGTAGCTGGGGACTTTAATGCAGGGAAACTTAAATCCGTTTTACCAAATTTCGATCAGCATGTTAAATGTGCAACCAGAAGAGAGAAAGATAAAAATAAAAAATAAACTCTGGACCACCTTTCCTCCACACACAGAGACGCATACAAAGCTCTCCCTCACCCTCCATTTGGCAAATCTGACAATTCTATTCTCCTGATTCCTGCTTACAAGCAAGAATTCAAGCAGGAAGCACCAGTGACTTGGTCAATAAAAGTGGTCAGATGAAGCAGATGCTAAACTACAGGACTGTTTTGCTGGCACAGACTGGAATATGTTCTGGGATTCCTCCAATGGCATTGAGGAGTACACCACATTAGTCATTGCCTTCATCAATAAGTGCATCGATGACGTCGTCCCCACAGTGACCTACCAACAACCTAACCAGAAGCCATGGATTACAGGTAACATCCGGACTGCGCTAAAGGCTAGTGGTGGTGCTTTCAAGGAGCGGGACTCTAAGCCAGAAGTTTATAAGAAATCCCGCTATGCCCTCTGACGAACCATCAAACAGGCTAAGCGTCAATACAGGACTAAGATCGAATCGTACTCCACCGGCTTTGACACTCTTCGGATGCGGTAGGGCTTGCAAACCATTACAGACTACAAAAGGGAAGCACAGCCGAGAGCTGCCCAGTGACACGAGCCTACCAGACGAGCTAAACTACTTCTACACTTGCTTCGAGGCAAAAAACACTGACACATGCATGAGTATCAGCTGTTCTGGAGACTGATCACGCTCTCCTCAGCCGATATGAGTAAGACCTTTAAACAGGTCAACATTCACAAGGCCAGACGGATTCCCAGGACGTGTACTCCGAGCATTCGCTGATCAACTGGCAAGTGTCTTCACTGACATTTCATCTCTCCCTGTCTGAGTCTGTAATACCAACATGTTTTAAGCAGACCACCATAGTAACTGTGCCCAAGAACACTAAAGTAACCTGCCTAAATGACTACTGACCCGTACCACTTACATCTGCAGCCATGAAGTGCTTCGAAAGGCTGGTCATGGCTCACATCAACACCATTATTCCAGAAACCCTAGACCCACTCCAATTTGCATACCGCCCCAACAGACCCACAGATGATGCAATCTCTATTGCACTCCACACTGCCCTTTCCCACCTGGACAAAAGGAACACCGACGTGAGAATGCTATTCATTGACTACAGCTCAGCGTTCAACACCATAGTATAGACCAATCTGATTCCACGCTTCAAGACTGCTTCGATCACGTGGATTGGGATATGTTCCGCATTGCGTCCAACAACAATATTGACGAATACGCTGATTCGGTGAGCGAGTTCATTAGAAAGTGCATTGACGATGTCGTACCCACAGCAACGATTAAAACATTCCCAAACCAGAAACCGTGGATTGATGGCAGCATTCGCGTGAAACTGAAAGCGCGAACCACTGCTTTTAACCACGGCAAGGTGACCGGAAACATGACTGAATACAAACAGTGTAGCTATTCTCTCCGCAAGGCAATCAAACAAGCTAAGTCCCAGTATAGAGACAAAGTAGAGTCGCAATTCAACAGCTCAGACACAAGAGGTATGTGGCAGGGTCTACAGTCAATCACGGATTACAAAAAGGTCCCGTCGCGGACCAGGATGTCTTGCTCCCAGACAGGCGAAATAACTTTTTTGCTCGCTTTGAGGACAATACAGTGCCACTGACACGGCCCGCTACCTTAACCTGCGGGCTCTCCTTCACTGCAGCCGAGGTGAGTAAAACATTTAAACGTGTTAACCCTCGCAAGGCTGCAGGCCCAGACGGCATTCCCAGCCGCGTCCTCAGAGCATGCGCAGACCAGCTGGCTGGTGTGTTTAAGGACATATTCAATCAATCCTTATCCCAGTCTGCTGTTCCCACATGCTTCAAGAGGGCCACCATTGTTCCTGTTCCCAAGAAAGCTAAGGTAACTGAGCTAAACGACTACCGCCCCGTAGTACTCACTTCCGTCATCATGAAGTGCTTTGAGAGACTAGTCAAGGACCATATCACCTCCACCCTACCTGACACCCTAGACCCACTCCAATTTGCTTACCGACCCAATAGGTCCACAGACGACGCAATCGCAACCACACTGCACACTGCCCTAACCCATCTGGACAAGAGGAATACCTATGTGAGAATGCTGTTCATCGACTACAGCTCAGCATTTAACACCATAGTACCCTCCAAACTCATCATCAAGCTCGAGACCCTGGGTCTCGACCCCGCCCTGTGCAACTGGGTCCGGGATTCCTGACGGGCCGCCCCCAGGTGGTGAGGGTAGGTAACAACATCTCCACCCCGCTGATCCTCAACACCGGGGCCCCACAAGGGTGCGTTCTGAGTCCTCTCCTGTACTCCCTGTTTACCCAGGACTGCGTGGCCATGCACGCCTCCAACTCAATCATCAAGTTTGCGGACGACACTACAGTGGTAGGCTTGATTACCAATAACAACGAGACGGCCTACAGGGAGGAGGTGAGGGCCCTCGGAGTGTGGTGTCAGGAAAATAACCTCACACTCAACGTCAACAAAACAAAGGAGATGATTGTGGACTTCAGGAAACAGCAGAGGGAGCACCCCCCTATCCACATCGACGGGACAGTAGTGGATTAGGTGGAAAGTTTTAAGTTCCTCGGTGTACACATCACGGACAAACTGAATTGGTCCACCCACACAGACAGCGTTGTGAAGAAGGCGCAGCAGCGCCTCTTCAACCTCAGGAGGCTGAAGAAATTCGGCTTGTCACCAAAAGCACACAAACTTCTACAGATGCACAATCGAGAGCATCCTGTCGGGCTGTATCACCGCCTGGTACGGCAACTGCTCCGCCCACAACCGTAAGGCTCTCCAGAGGGTAGTGAGGTCTGCACAACGCATCACCGGGGGCAAACTACCTGCCCTCCAGGACACCTACACCACCCGATGTCACAGGAAGGCCATAAAGATCATCAAGGACAACAACCACCCGAGCCACTGCCTGTTCACCCCGCTATCATCCAGAAGGCGAGGTCAGTACAGGTGCATCAAAGCAGGGACCGAGAGACTGAAAAACAGCTTCTATCTCAAGGCCATCAGACTGTTAAACAGCCACCACTAACATTTAGTGGCCGCTGCCAACATACTGACTCAACTCCAGCCACTTTAATAATGGGAATTGATGGAAATTATGTAAAAATGTACCACTAGCCACTTTAAACAATGCCACTTAATATAATGTTTACATACCCTACATTACTCATCTCATATGTATATGTATATACTGTACTCTATACCATCTACTGCATCTTGCCTATGCTGTTCTGTACCATCACTCATTCATATATCTTTATGTACATATTCTTTATCCCTTTACACTTGTGTGTATAAGGTAGTAGTTGTGGAATTGTTAGATTACTTGTTGGTTATTACTGCATTGTCGGAACTAGAAGCACAAGCATTTCGCTACACTCGCATTAACATCTGCTAACCATGTGTATGTGACAAATAACATTTGATTTGATTTGATAGTGCCCTCAAAGCTCATAAGCTAAGGACCCTGCGACTAAACACCTCCCTCTGCAACTGGATCCTGGACTTCCTGACGGGCCGCCCCCCAGGTGGTAAGGGTAGGTAACACATCCACAACGCTGATCCTCAACACGGGCACCTCAGGGGTGCGTGCTCAGTCCCCTCCTGTACTCCCTGTTCACTCATGACTACACAGCCAGGCCCGACTTCAACACCATCATTAAGTTTGCCGATGACAACAGTGGTAGGCCTGTTCAGACAACGACGAAACAGCCTATAGGGAGGAGGTCAGAGACCTAGCCGTGTGGTGCCAGGACAACAACCTCTCCCGCAATGTGATCAAGACAAAGGAGATGATTGTGGACTACAGGAAAAGGAGGACCGAGCTCGCCCCCATTCTCATCAACCAGGCTGCAGTGGAGCAGGTTGAGAGCTTCAAGTTCCTTGGTTTCCACATCACCAACAAACTAACATGGTCCAAGCACACAAAGACAGTCATGAAGAGGGTACGACAAAACCTATTTCCCCTCAGGAGACTTTGGCATGGGTCCCCAGATCCTCAAAAGACTCAACAGCTGCACCATCGAGAGCATCCTGACTGGTATTGCAACTACTATGCCTCTGACCGCAAAGCACTACAGAGGGTAGTGCGAACGGCCGAGTACATTACTGGGGCCAAGCATCCTGCCATCCAGGACCTCTATACCAGGCGGCGTCAGAGTTAGGCTCTAAAAATTGTCAAAACTCCAGCCACCCTAGTTACATACTGTTCTCTCTACTACCGCGCGGCAAGCAGTACCGGCGCGCCAAGTCTAGGTCCAAGAGGCTTCTAAACCGCTTCTACCCCCAAGCCATAAGACTCCTGAACACCTAATCAAATGGATACCCAGACCATATGCATTGTCTCTCCCCCCGCTGCTACTCTTATCATCTATGCATAGTCACTTTAACTTCTTATGGCTGGGTGGCAGTATTGAGTAGCTTGGATGAAAAGGTGCCCAGAGTAAACTGCCTGCTACTCAGGCTCAGAGGCTAAGATATGCATATTATTAGTAGATTTGGATAAAAACACAGAAGTTTCTAAAACTGTTTGAATGATGGCTGTGAATATAACAGAACTCATATGGCAGGCAAAAACCTGAGAAAAAATCCAACCAGGAAGTGGGAAATCTGAGGTTTGTAGGTTTGCCTATCCAATATACAGAGGGATATTGATCATTTTGCACTTCCTACGGCTTCCACTAGATGTCAACAGTCTTCAGAACCTTGTTTGATGCTTCTACTGTAAAGAATAAGGGAAGGAGAGCTCTTTGAGTCAGGTGTCTGGCACGAGCTGAACATGCTCGCTCACGTGAGAGCGACCTGCTTTCCATCGCATTTCTGAAGACAAAGGAATTCTCCGGTTGAAACATTAAAGATTCATGTTAAAAACATCCTAAAGACTGATTCTATACATCGTTTGACATGTTTCTACGAACTGTAATGGAATTGTTTGACTTTGTCTGACCTGCGCCTCAAGAATGTGGATTACTGGACTGAACGCGCAAACAAAATGAAGGTATTTGGACATAAATGATGGACTATATCGAACAAAACAAACATTTATTGTGGAACTGGGATTCCTGGGAGTGCATTCTGATGAAGATCAAAGGTAAGTGAATATTTATAATGCTATTTCTGACTTCTGTTGACTCCAAAAAATGGCGGATATCTTTATGGCTTATTTGGGCTCTGAGCGCTGTACTCAGATTATAGCATGGTGTGATTTTTCCGTAATTTTTTTTTTTATCTGACACAGCGGTTGCATTAAGGAGAAGTTTAGATAAAGTTCCATGTTTAATACTTGTATCTTTTATCAATGTTTATTATGAGTATTTCTGTACATTGATGTGGCTCTCTGCAAAATCACCGGATGTTTGAGGCAAAACATTACTGAACATAACGCACCAATGTAAACTAAGATTTTTGGATATAAATATGAACTTTACCGAACAAAACATACATGTATTGTGTAACGAAGAAAGAAAAAAAAGTTTGGACACCTACTCATTCCTTGATTTCTTTATTTTTACTATTTTCTACATTGTACAATAATAGTGAAAACATCAAAACTATGCAATAACACATGTAATAACCAAAAAAAGTGTTAAACAAAATCAAAATATATTTGAGATTCTTTAAAGTAGCCACCCTTTGCACACTCTTGGCATTCTCTCAACCAGCTTCATGAGCCAGTCACCTGTAATGCATTTCAATTAACAGGTTTGCCTTGCAAAAAGTTAATTTGTGGAATTTCTTTCTTTAATGCATTTGAGCCAATCAGTTGTGATATACAGAAGATGGGGCTATCTGGTAAAAGACCAAGTCCATATTATGGCAAGAACAGCTCAAATAAGCAAGAGAAACAACAGTCCATCACTACTTCAAGACATGAAGGTCAGTCAATACATTTCATTTCAAGAACTTTGGAAGTTCTTCAAGTGCAGTTGCAAAAACCATCAAGCGTTATGAAACTGGCTCATGAGGACCGCCGCAGTAAAGGAAGACCCAAAGTTACCGGTGCTGCAGAGGATAAGTTCATGAGAGTTACCAGCCAAATTGCAGCCGAAATAAATGCTTCAGAGTTCAAGTAACAGACATCTCAACATCAACTGTTCAGAGGAGACTGCGTGAATCAGGCCTTCCTGGTCGAATTGCTGCAAATAAACCACTAACTACTAAAAGGACACCAATAATAAGAAGAGACTTGATGGGGCCAAGAAACACGACCAATGGACATTAGCCCGGTGGAAATCTGTTCTATTCTGATGAGTCCAAATTAGAGATTTTTTGTTCCAACCGACATGTCTTTGTGAGATGCATAGTAGGTGAACGGATTATCTCCGGAAGTGTGGTTCCCACCGTGAAGCATGGAGGAGGTTGTGTGATGGCGCTTTGCTGGTGACACAGTCAGTGATTTATTTAGAATTCAAGGAACACTTAACCTGCAGGGCTACCACCGCATTCTGCAGCAATACGCCATCCCATCTGGTTTGTGCTTAGTGGGACTATCATTTGTTCTTCAACAGGAAAAATTACCCAACACACCTCCAGGCTGGGTAAGGGCTATTTTACCAAGGTGGAGAGTGATGGAGTGCTGCATCACATGACCTGGCATCCACAAATCACCCAACCTCAACCCAATTGAGATGGTTTGGGATGAGTTAGACCGCAGAGTGAAAAAAAAAGCAGCCAGCAAGTGCTCAGCATATGTGGGACCTCCATCAAGACTGTTGGAAAAGTATTCTAGGTGAAGCTGGTTGAGAGAAGACCAAGAGTGTGCAAAACTGTCATCGAGGCAAAGGGTGGCTACTTTGAAGCATCTCAAAATATTTTGATTTGTTTAACACTTTTTTTGGTTACTTCATGATTCCATGTGTTATTTCATAGTTGATATCTTCACTATTATTCTACATGTAGAAAATTGTAAATATAAAGAAACCCTTGAATGAGTAGGTGTGTCAACTTTTGACTGGTACTCTATGTATATATTAGGGATGAAATGGTTACCGGTTTCACGATAATCCAAGGTAAAATTCCAGAAGGTTAGTATCATAATTTCACATTTTTATTATGATTAAAACCGTGTTTGATTACCGCGGTTTGAAAAACTCACGGTAAATACTGTCCAGAATCAACCACAGTTAGCAACAGTCTGATGCAGGCTCAGCATGCAACGTGGGTTTTGTTTTGTGTGAAAACATGGCGGAAGGCAGTGATAGCGCTCGGGAGATTTTTCAGCCTTCTTAGAGGATCAAATCTGAAGTGTGGTCGTATTTTGGGTTTTACATTAGTGCAGAGGGAAACTTAATTGAAGATGGTCACCCCGTCTGCAGAACAAGCAACAAAAAGAAAACGCTGTGAAAGGGGGCAACACTTCAAATCTCGAGTCATCTTTGTGACCACCACCCACTACTTTATAGAGAATGCAAGGTAAGTTAACTTTTAGCTCAATGCATGATGTGGGGACTTCAGAATGGGGGAAAATGTCATGGTTTGTCTGTAACTTGCTAATAGCTTGTCAATAATGTAAACTGAAGCTTTCAGTGAAACCTACTCTTGTAAAACACTACATGTTCTGCTGCTGTATGCGTCGTGTGTCTGCAGAGTCTATTCACCCATTGCACACGAAAACACGTTATGTAGTTTAGTCACCCAACCAACAAATTTTGTTCATTTAAAATCCGTCAGTCATCGACTTGGTTGTAAAAGTGTTCCAACAGGAGAAACACTATAGACTCCTTTACAAGACTCCTGAATTCATGTAAATTGTTTGGGCTCATTGCAATTATTATCACTGTCTTAAGACTCATTTGTATTTATGTAAATTGTGCATGGGGTCATAGCATATACTCGAATGCAACACAGAAGATAGACTGTGTGGGTAAGTGAATAATTATAATGTAACACTAATAATAATAATATATTTGCTATTCGCTTGTTTAGAATGGGCGTGCAGCAGGCAAACCCAGTGATGCTACTGGTCCCTCATCTACAGTTGTGAAACAAGAACTCAAGCAAGCATTTAAAAAGGCACGCTGCTTATTTTTGATGCACCCACATCAAAAAATGCTCAAGACCTCACTGCAGCCCTTTCATATTACATTGAAATGTAAAAATGTCAGCATATTTAATTTGCAATCTCAAGTGAACAAAGATGCATACATACAGGATGTTAGGCCAGCAGCACCTTGTTTCTTTATGAAAGAGAGAACAGACATACAGGATGTTAGGCCAGCAGCACCTTGTTTCTTTATGAAGGAGAGAACAGACATACAGGATGTTAAGCCAGCAGCACCTTATTTCTTTATGAAGGAGAGAACAGACATACAGGATGTTAGGCCAGCAGCACCTTATTTATTTATGAAGGAGAGAACAGACATACAGGATGTTAGGCCAGCAGCACCTTATTTCTTTATGAAGGAGAGAACAGACATACAGGATGTTAGGCCAGCAGCACCTTATTTATTTATGAAGGAGAGAACAGACATACAGAATGTTAGACCAGCAGCACCTTATTTCTTTATGAAGGAGAGAACAGACATACAGGATGTTAAGCCAGCAGCACCTTATTTC
Organism: Salvelinus alpinus; assembly: GCF_045679555.1. NCBI lineage: Eukaryota > Metazoa > Chordata > Actinopteri > Salmoniformes > Salmonidae > Salvelinus > Salvelinus alpinus. The sequence continues at coordinate 1,463,380 of NC_092097.1, forward strand.
TTTATGAAGGAGAGAACAGACATACAGGATGTTAAGCCAGCAGCACCTTATTTATTTATGAAGGAGAGAACAGACATACAGGATGTTAAGCCAGCAGCACCTTATTTCTTTATGAAGGAGAGAACAGACATACAGGATGTTAGACCAGCAGCACCTTATTTCTTTATGAAGGAGAGAACAGACATACAATCAGTGCTGTTCATTTGACTTGTTTACATAGTGTTATTTTAATGTCAACACCTGCACATTGGATTTGTTTACATAGTTGTATTGATCTTGCTTGTGTTGCTTTTATATGCAATTTTTATTTACTTAAAAAGGTTGTGTTCATTAAAACATGCATTAGGGAAACTTGACTCTCATGACGCCATCTTTCATGTTTATGCACAAAGTGCTGCTAATTTTATTTGTTGTTTGTTGGCTTTCAATATAACTTGGTGAAATGATTTCAGTGTGTGTATCAGTACATTTAACATTTCCGGCACATTTTAATAATACCGCTATAATACTGATAACCGTGATAATTTGTCACTAATCGTGATATGAAATTTTCATACCGTTTCATCTCTAATGAATAAATATATATGTGTACACACACACACACACACGCATCCCACACGCATCCCACAAAAAGTTGGGTGAATTTTGGCCCATAATATGGACTTGGTCTTTTACCAAATAGGACTATCATCTGTATACTATCCCTACCTTGTCACAACACAACTGATAGGCTCAAACGCATTAAGGAAAGGAATTCCACAAATGAACAAGACACCTGTTAATCTAAATGCATTCCGGCTTCCTCATGAAGCTGGTTGAGAAAATGCCAAGAGTGTGCAAAGCTGTCATCAAGGCAAAGGGTGGCTACTTTGAAGAATCTCAAATATATTTTGATTTGTTTAACACTTTTTTGGTGACTACATGATTCCATGTGGGTTATTTAATAGTTTTGATGTCTTCACTATTATTCTACAATGTAGAAAATTGTAAAAAATAAAGAAAAACACTGGAATGAGTAGGTGTGTCCAAACCTTTGACTGGTACTGTATATAAATAAAAGCATCTAATAGCTCTTTATTTACTACTGACCTGCCGGATGATAGAGCGACATCCTTCAGGGCCATCAACAGACTCTCTCCCTCCACGTAGGCAAAGGACAAATTAATGCATCCTGTGTCCGACAAAGATTCAAGTTAATAATAGAGCATAAACATTTAAGGAATTCTTCACCGATTCATCAACTGACTAAAGTACAATCCACAAACTATGTGTTTCACTTCATCTGTAGGCATATGCAAAATACTATTGCTCTAATGTGATTATGATAATGTCCAGCACAGTACTTGATTTAACTCATACACAACTCATAAGGAATATATTTAACAGATTACCAGCCAATCACATCAAAAGATTATTATGAAAAATATGAATTCCACTTCCACCCACTTACAGTGGGGAGAACAAGTATTTGATACACTGCCGATTTTGCAAGTTTTCCTACTTACAAAGCATGTAGAGGTCTGTAATTTTTATCATAGGTACACTTCAACTGTGGGAGACGGAATCTAAAACAAAAATCCAGAAAATCACATTGTAGGATTTTTAAGTAATTCATTTGCATTTTATTGCATGACATAAGTATTTGATCACCTACCAACCAGTAAGAATTCCGGCTCTCACAGACCTGTTAGTTTTTCTTTAAGAAGCCCTCCTGTTCTCCACTCATTACCTGTATTAACTGCACCTGTTTGAACTCGTTACCTGTATAAAAGACACCTGTCCACACACTCAATCAAACAGACTCCAACCTCTCCACAATGGCCAAGACCAGAGAGCTGTGTAAGGACATCAGGGATAAATTGTAGACCTGTACAAGGCTGGGATGGGCTACAGGACAATAGCCAAGCAGCTTGGTGAGAAGGCAACAACTGTTGGCACAATTATTAGAAAATGGAAGAAGTTCAAGATGACGGTCAATCACCCTCGGTCTGGGGCTCCATGCAAGATCTCACCTCGTGGGGCATCAATGATCATGAGGAATGTGAGGGATCAGCCCAGAACTACACGGCAGGACCTGGTCAATGACCTGAAGAGAGCTGGGACCACAGTCTCAAAGAAAACCATTAGTAACACACTACGCCGTCATGGATTAAAATCCTGCAGCGCACGCAAGGTCCCCCTGCTCAAGCCAGCGCATGTCCAGGCCAGTCTGAAGTTTGCCAATGACCATCTGGATGATCCAGAGGAGGAATGGGAGAAGGTCATGTGGTCTGATGAGACAAAAATAGAGCTTTTTGCTCTAAACTCCACTCGCCGTGTTTGGAGGAATAGAAGGATGAGTACAACCCCAAGAACACCATCCCAACCGTGAAGCATGGAGGTGGAAACATCATTCTTTGGGGATGCTTTTCTGCAAAGGGGACAGGACGACTGCACCGTATTGAGGGGAGGATGGATGGGGCCATGTATCGCGAGATCTTGACCAACAACCTCCTTCCCTCAGTAAGAGCATTGAAGATGGGTCGTGGCTGGGTCTTCCAGCATGACAACGACCCGAAACACACAGCCAGGGCAACTAAGGAGTGGCTCCGTAAGAAGCATCTCAAGGTCCTGGAGTGGCCTAGCCAGTCTCCAGACCTGAACCCAATAGAAAATCTTTGGAGGGAGCCGAAAGTCCGTATTGCCCAGCGACAGCCCCGAAACCTGAAGGATCTGGAGAAGGTCTGTATGGAGGAGTGGGCCAAAATCCCTGCTGCAGTGTGTGCAAACCTGGTCAAGAACTACAGGAAACGTAAGATCTCTGTAATTGCAAACTAAGGTTTCTGTACCAAATATTCAGTTCTGCTTTTCTGATGTATCAAATACTTATGTCATGCAATAAAATGCAAATTAATTACTTAAAAATCATACAATGTGATTTTCTGGATTTTTGTTTTAGATTCCGTCTCTCACAGTTGAAGTGTACCTATGATAAAAATGACAGACCTCTACATGCTTTGTAAGTAGGAAAACCTGCAAAATCGGCAGTGTATCAAATACTTGTTCTCCCCACTGTATATGCCTGTGTCTATTATTCTGTCCACAAATCCCTTGTTCTGTGCTTCACCTGGGTATCTTTGCTCTGGATCACCATTCATCACAACATCAGGGATCTCTGACATGATTTTGCTCACAAGGCGGTTTGCCAACATGGACACCCGGCTGTGATCATACTGGAAAGGAGAGAAGATCAATAAGCAACAAAAATAATGTGAACTTATTCTTTCACTATAAAGAATACACTACAGTAAACACTTCTCATTTACCCATCAACACAACATGCAGCAAAAAATATGATGGAACCTTTCATATAATGCAGTGGGGATTTGTCAGATAAAAGAACATCAGTTTGCTGTGCAAGCCTCAACATTCCGACTGTTTTTTCCAATCTTTTGAACAAGCTAAATTATAAAAAAAAATATAAAAAAAAATGTAAAAACAAACAGAAGCAAGCATTGATGAACAACATCCTGTGTAAGTTTGTTTCAGGCAGTAATGAGTTGTCTACCTCTAGCTCCTGCTGGGCTATATCACAGGCTGCTCCCAGTCCCACAGCCAGAGGAGTGGGCACTGTCCCTGAGCGAAGCCCCCTCTCCTGGCCTCCACCATTCTGCAGTGGCTCCATTCGAACACGGGGCCGGCGCCGCACATACAGTGCCCCGACCCCTGTCAAATCATAAACATACTTCACTTGTAATTATTTATAGTCACTCAATTGCTCGCACAGTCCTTACATAAAACACCAACAATTAAAGGAGTTTAATATGTGGCTGGACAAAAGAGTTCACTCAATGTAGTAGTCAGGCTTGGGGTCAATTCCATATCAATTCAGGAAGTAAACCGACATATCAATTACATCTTCTCTCCTTGCTTTTCAGTGATGAAAACAGGAATTTCAGTTTTGTTCCTAAATTAAAATGGAATTGAACCCCAACACTGATAGTATCTGATATTCAACAATGTACCTTTGGGACCATATATTTTGTGCCCGCTGATGGACATCAGGTCTACCTTCCAATCAGATACATTGATGGGGATTTTTCCCACAGCTTGAGCTGCATCAGTGTGGAAGAACACGTTCCTTGACCGGCAGATTCGACCTGGAGAAGTGTGTGTGAAAATAATAGCGGATTAATAAAGATAAAACAAAGATAAAACGAAATGTCTCAATTTCATAGTGGATATACTTCTGAATCTATTTTGGCTAAAAAGGTTACCTATGTCTTCGACAGGCTGCCTCACACCAATCTCATTGTTCACGGTCATCACAGACACCAAACTTGTGTCTTGACGAATCGTTTCCTCCAGTAGCTATAAAAAATAGCAACATTTTTATATCAGCATGTGAGGTATTCAAGACATGCAAACGTATTGAAGAAATAGGCCATGAGAACTTAATTTCTTATTCTTGGTACAAGAGCAGATTGTGGAGTGGATTCATACAATGGGGCTGTATAAAACATAGCACATTGCCACATTTAGATAAAACAACCAAACAATTGAGCTTGCCTGTAGGTCAACCAAGCCATTAGTCTTCACGGGAAGATAGGTTATGTCAAAGCCCTCTGCCTCCAAGACTCGACAGGAGTCCAGCACACACTTATGCTCCGTCTGAGTGGTGATCACATGCTTCTTCTTGGATTTGTAAAATCGGGCCACACCCTAGGAGGAATGCATTGTACGAAGAAACAAAAACAACCACTCAATTCCTTTTCCTCTTAATTGTTAGCATGTATCCTCATTTACAAATAAATTACACAGCAGAACAGTTGATTGACCTTAGCTCATTCTTATGTCTTAATCTTTCCATCAGCTGGCAGTTCTTGGCATGTATTATTCACCCTCCGAAATCCTTGCCGTTAATCTGACTACTAAAGCGGTAAAAGGGAGACTTACTTTGATTGACATATTATTGGATTCAGTGGCACCACTTGTGAACACGATCTCACGAGGATCTGCAGCAATCAGGTCTGCCACTTGCTGTAAGGAGAAATCAAATGAAGATATGTTAGCCTTATCATCAAATGACATAATGCAATAACTACTCAATTAATTGTAAATTAATTACCTTTCTAGCTTTTTCCATTGCACTTTCACTTTCCCAGCCATATGCATGTGTTCTGGAGTGAGGGTTACCATAATAATTAACTTGATAGGGAAGCATTGCATCCAGAACTCTTGGATCCTAGAGTCATGAGATAAAATATATTGAGTTGAAGATTCTGTGCAGGTTGCATTTCTCAAAGATGGCATTGGATCTTATTAATTTGCTTCAATGCAATGTTTTACAGATTTGACATGCCACCAGTTTGGTATAATTATCGTGGGAGAGGCTATAGGCTGGCAGCTAACGTTAAAGAGCCACATACCATTGGTGTTGTTGCTTGAAAATCCATGTACAGAGGTCGCAACTCATCTTTCTCCAGTTCCCTACTTTTGATCGATTCTGTAAAAACACCATAATAGTGTAATTTGGGTCCAGAAAGCATACACATAGATCTGGGAATTCATTGGATAATGTCTAATATGCATTCAGGGCAGAAAGACACTGTCACACGGACGTGATGTAACGGCATAAAAGTTGAGTAACTGGTTACAAAACAACTAGGAAATCGGACAAATACGACCTTCAAGTCGGAAAACCTGAGCTCTAAAAAGATGTCAGAGTTCCCGAGTTGGCTGACCGTTGAAATCGATTTTTCCCAGTCGGAGCTCGTTTTTTCCCCAAAGTTCCCAGTTATTTTAAACAGGGCATTATCTAACTAACTTTCTGCGTCATCGAATGAGTGTCATTAGCTCGTGAGCTAGCTAGATGATAATTAGCTAATAAAACATTGTGTAAAAAAAAAAAGCCGCATAAACTAAAATACCTCTCGCAACAGCATTCACAGCATAGTTCATTCGGTGGCTTGGGAACCCTCGCATGGATCCCAGAAGCCTCGTCGTAACAGTCTTCCTCATCATCTTCACAGTAGGGTAATGTTTTGCTAACCTTGCTATACAGTTGTAGCTAACCTTCACCAATGATAAACAGGATTCGCAGCGAGGAAAATAAGCTTGCAGATCTCTATGTTTGCCTGGTTTTGTGAGACCCAGGTATAACAATGTATTCGATTAACAGGCTGGTTTAATTATTAAGACGCGTCAAATCCTTGTCGACACAGTCATCATGTGAGGCATAGCCAAAATGGCAGCGAGGGGAGTTCTATTAACCTGAGCCGCGGTGCACCGGTCTGTGGCCAGTGACGGGAATGGGCAAAAGCGGCGAGGGAGGCACGCCAATCTCAAATCGAACAGTAATCTGCACCGCTTGGTCATGTTGTCAACAAGGCAGCATGGTGCATCGTCAACACATACATCTCTTTTCCATAAACTATATGTTCGTATTTTCATTGGGAAGGTAGATAAAGCCTTTATATGAAAAGCAATCACTTTTGCAGGAGTAAACACAGATTCATACTCATTACCATACTTTGGAACGCCATTTGGGTCTTTGCTTGTCAAAAAAAGATACATCAAATAACCCTGTTTGACGTTTCATAAGCTTGTTGACCAATCAGGACCGGGATATGGCTGCACGTGACATAATAATTTAACACATTCATAAAATTTGTACGTAGTTATTGCACATAGATTACACTGTCCCTCGTATTTCATATGTCACAACGATTGTTATTATGCTGTCAGTGCTACTGGGCAGTAATCATTTAGGCAGGTTACCTTTCGCTTTCTTGGGCACAGGGACTATGGTGGTTTGTTTGAAACATGTTAGGGCTATTTTAGATTAAGACACCTAGCTAGATAGTTAGCTAGTTAACTATAACTACTGAAACAGATGTCGTTTTGCAATGTTTTGGGGTAAAAACATTATTTGCATGCATCAGCTAGCTTCCTTTTTGTATTCCCAGCACTGTCCCAGAGTTTGGGGAAGTGTGTCTGTGCTCAAGCGCAGCAAGTGAGCAAGACAACTTTAAAGCCCTAACATGTTAGCATATCACCGTACGGTTTGCACCCGTTGTATTCGGCGTATGTGACAAATAACATTTGATTTGATTCCATAAATAGTAACCATTTGCGTCACTTTCAAAGGGGGACTTTTACTTTGAAGGCATACCGCCAATTCCACTATTGTGGTTAATCCTTATTGTTGTTACCTTTACAACACATAACCCGGTAGGGTCAAGCCTCACTGAAGCTAGCTGGCTGCTTATAACGTGAGCTTGGGTAAAAAGGTTTAGTAGCTGGCTAGGGTAGTTATTTTCATAAATTGAAGTTCAATTTCCATAGGAGATGGAAGTGGCTACCACAAGTGGCTACCTAGCTAATACTTACGTGGATTCCTAAATCATTGCTATGAACATTGAAAATGACTGCAGTTTCTTGTCATTGTTTTCAGGCTGCTTGCATTGGTGCAAGCTAGGATGGTACCACGCATAAAAAAGCTACCCCAGAATTTTCTAATAACATCTGTATCAACTATATTTGCAAACATTTTTGATCCTGCTCTTATTTCAAATGCTCACACAGACGTTTTCCCCATTCGGTCGAACAAATAATGCCTTATGCAATAATGCAACGCGGTATTGTAAACATCATGGCCGATGTGTGTGCACTTTTTTTTCTACATATTTGACAGTGCTACTGATCATAGTGGTGGCGCTTGGCTTGCACACACGACATTCTATAATAGGATTGTGTCAAATGAAAAGCTTATTTAACGGGTCAAATAGTGTTTTGTTTTTTTTACACGCAAAGACCCAAACGGCGTTCCATACCTTTTTTATATTTTTTATTATTAAATACATTTTTACTCATAATATTTACATTTAATACATATTTACATTGCTACAAACATGTTTAACAATACAAAACAGGCATTAACAACAAAATACTAAAACATAAAAAAGAAATAAACAATTCTAGTGCAATTGTATTCACTCAAATCTCATGTTTTTCTTGTTGTTATTCACTAGGGATAATGTCTTAAGATAATTAAATTCAATCAGAAATGTGTTTAATTTTGGTATACATTTCTGGAATTTTTGTTTGTGTATAAAGTATTTGGCAACAAGAATTAAAAAAATCACAATTTACCTTTATTTAACTAGGCAAGTCTTAAGAACAAATTCTTATTTTCAATGATGGCCTAGGAACCAGGCCTGATTTTTACCTTGTCAGCTCAGGGATTTGATCAACCTCTCTGTTACTAGTCCAATGCTCTAACCACTAGGCTACCTGCTGCTCCAATCATTTTAATGGTCTTGTTGTCATTGCAATAGTAACATAATATATCCTGCATGCCAAAAACATGGGTAGTGTTCATAATGTTAAATAAGTATTCTGCAAGTTTTTCCCAAAATTCTGACACAAATAAACATTCAAAGAACAAGTGAGTCAGATTCTCACCTTTTTCACAGAAAACGCAGAAATCATCAATAGCCACAAATTTGGACAACATAGAATTACATGGATATTACGTAGAATTTTAAAGTGCACTTCCTTAAATTTGTTTTGTCTACAATATTTGTTCCAGAAAAATTTTACTCTAGGCGTAAGTTGTTTCTGTGAATGGAGAATTTGTCTTATAAATATATTACAACAAGATTTCTCAAGTAAGCCCACGCCTTCAAAATTGAGTTTTGGATAAGCTTTGTGATCATTACCAAAGCTAAGATGAGTTTTCATTAGTGTAGTTAGACCACTGGGAATGGCTTTGATCACAGAAATAAACTCTCTGATGTATTGGAAACTCATTCAATGTTATAAATTGTTCATATGTAAGAATATTACCCTTATTGTCGAAAACATCAAGAACAAAGTCAATATTCCTCTCATGCCAGCTGGGGTAGAATCATTACTTATTCCTTACAGTTATGTCTGAATTATTCCACAAAAAGAGCTTTATGTGGGGAAACATTGTGCAGGAAACATTTTCCAGGCCATTAAAGCTTGTTGTTGAAACCTAGCCAATTTAGCGGGTTATCTTTCAGGAATATAATTACATTTCAGAAAAAAATTGAAGAGCTCCCAACTTATTAAACACTTTATTTGGAATGAAATACCATATTGGATCAGTATTGATCAAACATCTTTTCAACCAGTTGATCTTGAAAGTGTTATGTCAACAAAACCCAACACTTCCAGACCGCCTTAAGCTCTTTCATTGAAGAGGACTGACTTTTTTAGTTTGTGAGACTTATTTTTCCAGATGAAGTCAAGAAAGGTCTTGTTGATCTCTTTAAAAGTAGAGGGATTTACAAATAAAGATAATGAGATGTACACAAAGCGAGTGTAACGGCAGTCTATTTCTTCCTCGGACGAGGAGAGGCGAGAAGGATCGGAGGACCAATGTGCAGAGTGGTAAGTTTCCTTGATTTTAATATACACGAAAACAAGACACGATACAAAATAACAAACGAACTAACCGTAACAGTCCCGTGTGGCACAAACACTGACACAGGAAACAAACACCCACAAACCAAACGTGAAACCCCGGCTTCCTAAGTATGATTCTCAATCAGGGACAACGATTGACAGCTGCCTCTGATTGAGAATCATACCAGGCCGAACACAAAATCCCAACATAGAAAAACACACATAGACAACCCACCCCAACTCACGCCCTGACCATACTAAATAAATACAAAACAAGGGAAATAAGGTCAGGAACGTGACAGAACCCCCCCCTCAAGGTGTGAACTCCGGACGCACCACCTAAAACTCTAGGGGAGGGTCTGGGTGGGCGTCTGTCCGCGGTGGCGGCTCTGGCGCGGGACGTGGACCCCACTTCAACATTGTTTTTCTCCGCCTCCTTAATCGCCCCCGTGGCCTCTTATGAGCGGCGATCCTCGCCGCCGACCTTGGCCTGGGGACCCTAGCCATGGGTCCCGAATGGACAGGATACTCCGGCAGCACCGGAGTGAAAGACGACTCCGGCAGCACCGGAGTGAAAGACGACTCCGGCAGGGCCGGAGTAAAAGGCAATTCCAGCATCGCCGGCTTGACAGGCAGCTCCGGCAGCTCCCGGCTGACTGACGGCTCCGGCAGGTCCCGGCTGACTGACGGCTCCGGGGGGTCCCGGCTGACTGACAGTTCTGGCAGGTCCCGGCTGGCTGGCTCTGGCAGGTCCTGGCTGACTGACAGCTCTGGCAGGTCCTGGCTGACTGACGGCTCTGGCAGGTCCTGGCTGACTGGCGGCTCTGGCAGGTCCTGGCTGACTGGCGGCTCTGGCAGGTCCTGGCTGACTGGCTCTAGCGGCTCCTGACTGACGGACGGCTCTACTGGCTCGGGACAGACGGGCGGCTCGGGACAGACGGGCGGCTCAGATGACGCTGGGCAGGCAGGCAGCTCAGACGGCGCTGGGCAGGCAGGCAGCTCAGACGGGGCTGGGCAGGCAGGCAGTTCAGACGACGCTGGAGAAGAGGAAGGCTCTGGCAGCGCTGGCCAGGTGGGAGCAACTGTAGAGAGAACCCGGAGAGACAGCCTGGTGCGGGGGGCTGCCACCGGAGGACTGGTACGTGGAGGTGGCACCGGATATACCGGACCGTGAAGGAGTACAAGAGCTCTTGAGCACCGAGCCTGCCCAACCCTACCTGGTTGAATGTTCCCCGTAGCCCTGCCAGTGCGGCGAGGTGAAATAGCCCGCACTGGGCTATGCTGGCGAACCGGGGACACCATTCGTAAGGCTGGTGCCATGTACGCCGGCCCGAGGAGACGCACTGGAGACCAGATGTGTTGAGCCGGCTTCATGGCACCCGGCTCGATGCCCAAACCAGCCCGGCCAGTGCGGCGAGATGGAATAGCCTGCACTGGGCTAAGCACGCGTACTGGGGACACCGTGCTCTCCACCGCATAACACGGTGCCTGACCAGTACGACGCCCTCTCACTCCACGGTAAGCACGGGGAGGTGGCTCAGGTCTCCTACCCGGCTTAGCCACACTCCGCGTGTGCCACCCCCCAAGAAATTTTTGGGTCTGACTCTCGGGCTTCCAACCGCGTCGCCGCGCTGCCTCCTCATACCAGCGCCTCTCTGCCTTCGCTGCCTCCAACTCTGCTTTGGGACGGCGATATTCCCCTGGCTGAGCCCAGGGTCCCTTGCCGTCCAGGATCTCCTCCCAAGTCCATGAGTCCTGTGTCTTCTGCCGCTGCTGCTGCTGTTCTTTACCACTCTGCTTGGTCCTTTGGTGGTGGGTGTTTCTGTAACGGCAGTCTATTTCTCCCTCATCCTCGGACGAGGAGAGGCGAGAAGGATCGGAGGACCAATGTGCAGAGTGGTAAGTTTCCATGATTTAATATACACAAAAACAAGACACGATACAAAATAACAAACGAACTAACCGTAACAGTCCCGTGTGGCACAAACACTGACACAGGAAACAAACACCCACAAGCCAAACGTGAAACCCCGGCTTCCTAAGTATGATTCTCAATCAGGGACAACGATTGACAGCTGCCTCTGATTGAGAATCATACCAGGCCGAACACAAAATCCCAACATAGAAAAACACACATAGACAACCCACCCCAACTCACGCCCTGACCATACTAAATAAATACAAAACAAGGGAAATAAGGTCAGGAACGTGACAGCGAGACTGTCACAGCCGTTAAAAGAAGAGGACCAAGGCGCAGCGTGGTCAGCGTACATTTTCCTTTTATTTAAAAAAGACGCCGAACAAAACAATAAACACTACAAAACAAACCGTGAAGCTAAAGGCTATGTGCCATAAACAAAGTCAACTTCCCACAAAGACAGGTGGAAAAAAGGGCTAACCTAAGTGTGGTTCTCAATCAGAGACAACGATAGACAGCTGTCCCTGATTGAGAACCCTACCCGGCCAAAACATAGAAATACAAATAATAGAATTCCTACCCCAACTCACACCCTGCCCAAACCAAAATAGAGACATAAACAGGATCTCTAAGGTCAGGACGTGACAGAGACAGTCTCTCTGCCTTGGACAGAAGTACTCTCCCAAGTATAAAAAGATCTTTGTAGCCAATTATTAAACATATTTTTTGTTTTCTTAATTTTAGGAGAGAAATTCATATGTTGTCTGTCTAAGTGTTTTTTTTTTGACAGATGTATTCCTAAATATTTAACAAAGTCCTTGACAGGAATATTTTCTATTTCTTTATCATCACAGTCAAATAAACATAAGATTTCACATTTAGAAACATTTAGTTTTAATCCTGATGCAATGCAGTGATAGCATTAAGAACATGAGCGACCTTGTCTTTGTCTCTTAAAAAAAGAGTAGTGTCATCAGCCAGTTGGGAAATTTTGATTTGTTTGTTAAAAATGGTTAAGCCATACAGAGTTACATTATTCAGAATATGTAGAGATAGAAGTTTCACAACCAAAATGAATAAAAATTGCAAAATTGGGCATCCCTGTCATACACTTCTGTTCATACTGAATATTTTGGATGGGTTAAGGTTCAGTAACACAGAACTATTTATATCTTTGTAAAACATGCGAATGACTTTGATAATGTCACGAAAATGTTAAAGTGACCTAAAGAGAAATTTGTGTTCAATTGTGTCAAAGGCTTTACAGAAGTCCAAAAATAAGACAACCGCATCTGAGTCAATTGCATCTGAATAATCTAGAAGGTCCAAGACTAAACGAATGTTAGAGCTTATGTGACGGACCTTCATAAATTCTGTTTGAGTCTCATTTATAAATGGTATCTATTCCTTTCTTTAATCTTTTGGCATAAACCAGAGCATTCAATTTGTAATCAATATTTAATAAAGTAATTGGTCTCCAATTGTCAATGAGAGAAGTGTCTTTATCCGGCTTCGGAATCAGTGAAATAAGGCCGTGTTTCATAGTGGAGACCATTTCCCCATTTTCAATGCAATCTTGAAACATTAAGAATAGGGTCTTCTAGTAACTCCCAAAACTGTCTATAGAATTCAACTGACAGGCCATCGGGGCCAGGTGATTTCCCTTTTTTCATTGAATTCATGGCCTCTCTAATTTCTTCAATTGACACAGGTGAATCGCAAACTGAGTGGAAATCATCCTCAATTACAGGGACATAATTCTGAATGTGGCAAATGTACCTTTCACAACCATCTTCCGGAAATTGTGAGTTGTAAAGGTTTCCATAAAAGGAATTGACAAATGTTGATATTGTAATGGGATCTTTGCATAACACATCATTTATTTTGAGTGCAGTTATAGATTATCTTTTCAAGTTTCTCTTTTCAAGTGCAAAAAAGTAACTAGTGTTTCTTTCCCCCTCTTCAATCCATTTTGCTCTTGATCTGACAAAGGCACCCTTTGCCAGATCCGTGTAAAGCTGTTCTGATTAAATCTAAAGATTTAAATACAGACTCTTCTTCTTGAGATAGATTATCTTTCTTTAGAACACTGTCAAGCTTGCTCATCAACTATTTTTCTCTAAGGTTCTTTAAGTGCATCAGCTCTTTGGCACGTTTAATGGCTACAACTCTGACTCTATATTTGAAAAATTCCCATCTACTTCCATGACCCAAGTCTTTTCTTGCAAAAATATCTTTGGCTAATGATTTGATGTTTCCAGTGAGAATAGGATTTTTAAGAAGTGTATTGTTTAATTTCCAATATCCTCAAGTACCTTTAGATTTTTTAGTAGCTTGTAAATTCAGGGAAATCAAGTGATGATCAGAAAAGAGAGCCAACCGATCTACATCTATAACAAATTGTAACAAAACGGGGGAAATTAGGAATAAATCTATTCTAGATTTACGTGACATCGTTTTGTTGGTCCAGGTATAACCCTTGCGTCTGGATTGAAATAACGGCAGGCATCATCAACAGAAAGATCCTTGCATAATGTAGTGATGATTTTGCTATTTTGACTCGTTCTAGGAGGAAAACGATCAACAGATTCATCAGGTGTTTCATTAAAATCCCCTGAAATAATTAGAAAAGCCTCTGAGTATTTGTTGCCTGTAATTTTCTGGTAAATTGAGTAAAAAGGGTCTTATTTGGAGCATGTGAGTTGTGTCCATATACATTACAAATGATGAAAATAGCATTGTCAAATTTAACAGTTACTATTACCCATCTCCCATCCTGTAAAGTTGTTGATCTTAGAATGTCACCTTTAAACTTGTGAATAAGTATCAGAACACCACCAGAATGGTTTGATCCATGACTGAAATAGTGCTGTCTCCCCATTGTGATTTCCCACATTTTCCATCACTTTCACACGAATGAGTTTCCTGAAGGACAAAATCTGCGTTACTGCGTTTTCAATATAAAAATAAGGCTTTCCTTTTTGTAAGATCTCTCAAACCCCTAGCATTCAGATTAACAATATTGAGTGAGTTGAAAACGAACTCCTGCATTAAAAAAAGAAAGAACACAAACTAGATAACAGAAGTAGTAATGTGAACAATAAAACAAACAGTGAACCTTGAGAGGGTTACTCTGACGGAAAACTACGCTCAGCCGAGGTAGCAGTGGTTAACAGTATAACAAATCTCTTCTTTTTTTCCTTCTTTTTTTTGTCAAGTGTTCATAAATTGTAGTCCACATTAACTCATGGCAGTACATTAAATGTACTCTTGGCAGTACTCACAGTTCCAGTATGGTTCATGTCAACAGAGTTACCCAGTAATCATTCTTCCTTCGATAAACGTGTGCAGGCACTTGAACCCAGCCTTCTTTCCCTCTTGTCGCGCCTTCTGTATAAGCGGCCACAGTGTCTCCCTGTCAGTCTGATCCTGCTGTATCAGAGCCTCTTTGATTCTTCTCGTCCAGAAACTTGTTCCCCTTGGCCATTTTCCAGATGATGTCCCTGTAATGGTGCATAGTTAAGCGCAAGATGACATTGCGAGGGGGTCCATCAGATCTTCGTTTCCCAAGTCGATGTACCACGTCGATCACGTCTCTTAGCTTGTCTTTGATGCGCAGAGCGACCTTTCCTGGGATATTAATGACTGCTTCCCTAATATCCTCTACCTCTTTTACACCTTGGATTTTCAGATTCCACCTGCGAGAGTACCTTTGAAGTTCAGCTACATTCTCACACAGCTCATTATTCTGGGATTGCAGTTTCTTACGCTCATTCTCTAGGAACATTATCTTTTCCTTGTTCTCGCTCATCATTTTGTGAAGCTGATTGACAGTTTCTGACAAATTATCGACCTTCTTTGATGTTTCTTTGGTAGCCCGCTCTATGATGGACACTTTGGAGAATGTGGCGTTTTGTTTAGTGGACAGGGACTGGATTGCAGAGAAACGTTCAGACATAGAAATGTCCTCTTTCACTTCTTTTTCATTTTGAAATGGAGTCTGAGGTAAAGAGGTTGCAAGGATTTCATCCTGGTCAGTTTTGTTCTTTCTCTTGCTTGAGCTCGCAACATCTTGTGTATCCATGCTGTTCTGGCTCTCGTCGTATTCCATCTACTGTTGTCTTTCTGTCTTGTTCTTCCCATTCAACTTGACAAAAACGAACTCTAAACTTGTCTTATGTCGCTCGCTAAAACAAGTTATAGTTAGTTTATTTCAACATTGATAGCCAATATTAGACTGTTAACCACCTAACCCTCAATGTTGCTTTGACAAGTGTTATGTTTGTTCCTTTTATAACGGCAAACCGGGGCGTAGGTTTAACTACTTTTAATGAACATATACTTCAGCTAGAAAACTCATTGTTTAGCCATGCAAGGCATTCTTCAACCACCTGCTCCGCCCCCCTGATGTATTTTTTTTTTTCCAACTAAATATAGTCTGTCCAACAATACTCTATTGTGGCTCTATTTCTTTTCACATAAACAAAACATTCAGTCCAGGTGCCCCTTTTTTTTAGCAATTCTCAATAAGCCTTTCAGGGGCTCTGACAGTCCTTTTTGGTCGTTCTGCTGAAGTGCTTCCTGAAACAGTTGGACAGCGTTCGTTGTCAGACAGGGTGTTCTGACTGAATTGTCCATTGCTAAAGGCATTTGACGCTTCAGCCGTATCCTCCTGATGATCCTCAGTCCCTTGAGTGAATGGCTGAAGCCTTAGATCCACTCTGTTTCGTCTCAGTTGTGATCCATGCTCCGTTCGGCTCTCATAGGATCGCGGTGCAACTTCTCTCTCCACACACCCTTGCTGCATCCAGTTTCCTGTAGTGATGTCTCTGAGTCGTACATGATCTTTCCCGGGGTATAAATTATCTTCACATCATACTTTTGCAGTCTGATCAACATTCTCTGGATTCTCATTGGACAATCATTCAGTGGCTTAGATATGATTGACACCAATGGTTTGTGGTCGATTTGTACTTTGAAGTCTCGTCCGTAGATGTATTGGTGAAACCTTTCGCAAGCGTATGTGCTCGCCAGTAGTTCTTTCTCCAGTAGTTATTTTGGTGCATACCTTGTCTCTGCACCTGTCAAGGCTCTGGACGCATAAGCGACGGGTTGCCCTGTGTCGTCATGCTGTTGCAGAAGAACTGCTCCCAGGCCAAACTGTGATGCGTCTGCAGAAATCCTTGTGCTTTTCTCTGGATCATAGAACCTGAGCACTGGCTCTTCTGTGATTGTCTTCTTTAGGTTTTTGAAGCAGTTTTCCTGTTCATGGGACCATTCCCATTTGTTTTTCTGTTCCAGAAAACATCTGAGTGGAGCTGACTGTGCTGACAGTTGAGGTATGAACTTTGCAAGGTAGGTGATCATGCCCATGAAGCATCTCACGTCGTCGTTGTTCTTCGGGGCTCCATGTTGTTGATGGCTGATGTTTTCCTCGGGTCTGGTTTGACTCCGTCCTCTGAAATACGTCTCCCACGAAGGTAAGTGTTTTCACACCAAACTCGCATTTGTCCTTGTTTAGTTTTAGATTGACTTTCCGTGTCAGGTCCAGCACTTGTCTCACTCTCGCGCCGTGTTCTTCTTTTGTGGACCCCCAGACGATGATGTCATCCATCATGGTCTCCACTCCTGGAATGTGCTCGAAGATCATGTGGATTGTCTTGTGGTAGACCTCTGGCGCTGAGAGAATCCCATATGGTAGACGAAGAAATCTGTACCTGCCCTCAGGTGTGTTGAATGGGCATAGCCTTGAGCTTGCATCATCTAACTTCATTTGCCAAAATCCTGATGAGGCATCAAGCTTACTGAACCACTTTGCTCCAGCAAACTGCGACATTATCTCTTCTCTGGTTGGCAACTTGAAATACTCTCTCTTGATTGCTTTGTTGAGATCTCTCGGGTCTAGACATATCCTGAGATCGGCGTTCTTTTTCACCACAATAACCAGTGAGCTTACCCAGTCTGTAGGTTCATCCATTTTTGTGATGACATCCATCTTTACCATGCGTCCGAGTTCCTCCTTGAGATTTTTCCTCAGTACATATTGTGTTCTCCTGGTAAACATCCAAGACCCTCAAACACGTCCTCATACTCAGCCAGTAGTGATTCTTGGTCATTTCAGTCTGTGATGTCACTAGATACTCTTTTCAGCAAATTGAGCTTTTCACATGCATTGATTCCTAGAATTGGCTGTACACTCTTTTCCACGATCAGCAGCTGAGCTTTGAACTGTTTTCCTTTGTGCTGTAAAGTTACTATGCAGCTTCCTTTGACTGGTATGTTCTCCCCAGTATAACCAGTAACCTTCATTTTCACCGGGTGTATTTTGCTCTTCACTTTCAGTGTTTTGTAGTCATCCAGCGACAACAGGTTTACCTGTGCTCCAGTATCAAGCTTGAATGGTATTATAGTTTCATTCACAGTCAATGGCACAATTCATTCAGTTTTTACTGCATTGCATATTTCCCCAGAATCATTAAAGAATTCTTCAATCTCCTCCTTGACTGTGTGAACCTTTTTCTTTGTAGCCTCACCTTTGCAGCATTTTGAGAAATGATTATTTTTCCCACAGTTGTTACACGATTTGCCATACGCAGGGCAATTTTTTGGCATGTGGTGTTTTGATTTCTCTCTTTTTTGTTTTTGTTTCGTAAGGCATTGTTTGTGTTGCTCCTCTCTTTTAATTGCATGCACTGACGTCTCATCCCTGCTCTTTAGCTTGTGCTCTGATGGTTTCAGCTGCTCAACACATTCACTGCTTTATCCAAAGTAAAATCTTGCTCATCAACTTGCTCGTCAACAGATTCCAATGCAGCCTCGCTCTTGCTGCTGTCACTCTCGCTGCTGCAGCTCGTTGCCCTCACTCTTGCAAGCTGGCATCTTCGACTACTCACGTCACTTGATTTGTGGTAGAATGTTCAATTTTTGTCTCTGAAATTTGCAGAGTTACTCCTTTCTTTTCTCTGTCTCGTCTTAGCTACTACCAATCTGACATCATGCTATGTTTGTTCCTTGTATAATGACAAACCGGGGCGTAGGTTTAACTACTTTTAATGAACATAGAAAATCCAAGGGTTCACATACATGTTTACACGGTGTGTTCAATAAAGACAATGATACGTCTAATTGTTTGTGTGTTTTTAGTTTAAGCACACTGTGTTTGTCTATTGTTGTGACTTTTGATGATCAAATTTGATGACCAATTTATGCAGAAATCCAGGTCATTTAAAAAGGGTTCACATAATTTTTCTAGCTACTGTATAACCTCACCTGTGATCTGTGTAAAAGGTGATATCTAGTGAGAAATTGTCAGTTGTAACCCTCCCATTCTCATCGACGGGGCTGTAGTGGAGCAGGTTGAGTTGTGAAGTGGGCACGACAAAGCCTATTCCCCCTCAGGAGACAAAAAAGATTTGGCATGGGTCCTCAGATCAGCAATCCTTATTTTCATTATATAAAGGGCTGTGAAAACAATGAACACAATATATTTGGGGATGTAAACCAGAAATATGGTTAGGGTTAAGCATGAAATTCCATGTCAAGCTCTTCAAAGCCATGTTTCTCAAGATCTTAGGGCCCCAAAGGTTGTTAATTAAGCATTTTTAAGCTCTTATGACTTGTAATATTTTATATCCTCCTTTTCCTGTAGTCCACAATCAGTTCCTTTGTCTTGATCACATTGAGGGAGAGGTTGTTAACCTGGCACCACACGGCCAGGTCTCTGACCTCCTCCCTATAGGCTGTCTCATCGTTGTCGGTGATCAGGCCTACCACTGTTGTGTCATTGGCAAACTTAATGATGGTGCTGAAGTCGTGCCTAGCCATGCAGTCATGGGTGAACGGAGTACAGGAGGGGACTGAGCACGCACCCCTGAGGCGCCCCCGTGTTGAGGATCAGCATGGCAGATGTGTTGTTACCTACCCTTACCACCTGGGGTTGGCCCGTCAGGAAGTCCAGGATCCAGTTGCAGAGGGAGGTGTTTAGTTCCAGGGTCCTTAGCTTAGTGATGAGTTTTGAGGGCACTATGTTGTTGAACACTGAGCTGTAGTCAATGAATAGCATTGTCACGTAAGTGTTCCTTTTGTCCAGGTGAGAATGGGCAGTGTGGAGTTCAATAGAGATTGCATCATCTGTGGATCTGTTGGGGCGGTGTGCAAATTGGAGTGGGTCTAGCGTTTCTGGGATAATGGTGTTGATGTGAGCCATGACCAGCCTTTCGAAGCACTTCATGGCTACAGACGTGAGTGCTACGGGTTAGTAGTCAATTTACAGGTTACCTTAGTGTCTTGGGCACAGGCACTATGGTGGTCTGCTTAAAAACATGTTGGTATTACAGACTCGGACAGGAAGAGGTTGAAAATGTCAGTGAAGACACTTGCTAGTTGGTCAGCGCATGCACGCAGTACACATCCTGGTAATCCGTCTGGGCCAGCGGCTTTGTGAATGTTGACCTGCGGAGAGCGTGATCACAGTCTTCCAGAACAGCTGGTGCTGTCATGCATGTTTCAGTGTTATTTGCCTCAAAGCGAGCATAGAAGTAGTTTAGCTCGTCTGGTAGGCTGGTGTCACTGGGCAGCTTTCGGCTGTGGTTCCCTTTGTAGTCTGTAATGGTTTGCAAGCCCCGCCACATCCGACGAGCATCTGAGCCAGTGTAGTGCGATTCGTTCTTAGTCCTGTATTGATGCTTAGCCTGTTTCAAGGTTCGTCGGAGGGCATAGCGGGATTTCTTATAAGCTTCCGGGTTAGAGTCCCGCTCCTTGAAAGCGGCAACTCTAGCCTTTAGCTCAGTGCGGATGTTGCTTGTAATCCATGGCTTCTGGTTGGGGTATGTACGTACGGTCACTGTTGGGACGACGTCATCAATGAGTTTTTTTCCCCCTCTAGTTACACATTTAACATGCTGATAGACATTTGGTGAAACAGACAAGTTTCGCTGCATTAAAGTCCCCGGCTACGGCGACACTATCAACATACAGCTGTCTGGTTATACACTGCACCAGCAGGATAGAATAGCGGTGTCTAGTAAGACAAGGGGCGGCGGACTATGTATTTTTGTAAATAGCAGCTGGTGCATGACATCTAAAGATGTCTCGAGCTATAGGCGCTCTGGGTGAGCGTTTCCTTGTTTGCTTATGGCGGAATACAGCTCATTCAATGCTGTCTTAGTGCCAGCCTCTGACTGTGGTTGTATGTAAACAGCTACGAAAAATACAGATAAACTCTCTAGGTACATTTACATTTACATTTAAGTCATTTAGCAGACGCTCTTATCCAGAGCGACTTACAAATTGGTGCATTCACCTTATGACATCCAGTGGAACAGCCACTTTACAATAGTGCATCTAAATCTTTTAAGGGGGGGGGTGAGAAGGATTACTTTATCCTATCCTAGGTATTCCTTAAAGAGGTGGGGTTTCAGGTGTCTCCGGAAGGTGGTGATTGACTCCGCTGTCCTGGCGTCGTGAGGGAGTTTGTTCCACCATTGGGGGGCCAGAGCAGCGAACAGTTTTGACTGGGCTGAGCGGGAACTGTACTTCCTCAGTGGTAGGGAGGCGAGCAGGCCAGAGGTGGATGAACGCAGTGCCCTTGTTTGGGTGTAGGGCCTGATCAGAGCCTGGAGGTACTGAGGTGCCGTTCCCCTCACAGCTCCGTAGGCAAGCACCATGGTCTTGTAGCGGATGCGAGCTTCAACTGGAAGCCAGTGGAGAGAGCGGAGGAGCGGGGTGACGTGAGAGAACTTGGGAAGGTTGAACACCAGACGGGCTGCGGCGTTCTGGATGAGTTGTAGGGGTTTAATGGCACAGGCAGGGAGCCCAGCCAACAGCGAGTTGCAGTAATCCAGACGGGAGATGACAAGTGCCTGGATTAGGACCTGCGCCGCTTCCTGTGTGAGGCAGGGTCGTACTCTGCGGATGTTGTAGAGCATGAACCTACAGGAACGGGCCACCGCCTTGATGTTAGTTGAGAACGACAGGGTGTTGTCCAGGATCACGCCAAGGTTCTTAGCGCTCTGGAAGGAGGACACAATGGAGTTGTCAACCGTGATGGCGAGATCATGGAACGGGCAGTCCTTCCCCGGGAGGAAGAGCAGCTCCGTCTTGCCGAGGTTCAGCTTGAGGTGGTGATCCGTCATCCACACTGATATGTCTGCCAGACATGCAGAGATGCGATTCGCCACCTGGTCATCAGAAGGGGGAAAGGAGAAGATTAGTTGTGTGTCGTCTGCATAGCAATGATAGGAGAGACCATGTGAGGTTATGACAGAGCCAAGTGACTTGGTGTATAGCGAGAATAGGAGAGGGCCTAGAACAGAGCCCTGGGGGACACCAGTGGTGAGAGCACGTGGTGAGGAGACAGATTCTCGCCACGCCACCTGGTAGGAGCGACCTGTCAGGTAGGACGCAATCCAAGCGTGGGCCGCGCCGGAGATGCCCAACTCGGAGAGGGTGGAGAGGAGGATCTGATGGTTCACAGTATCGAAGGCAGCCGATAGGTCTAGAAGGATGAGAGCAGAGGAGAGAGAGTTAGCTTTAGCAGTGCGGAGCGCCTCCGTGATACAGAGAAGAGCAGTCTCAGTTGAATGACTAGTCTTGAAACCTGACTGATTTGGATCAAGAAGGTCATTCTGAGAGAGATAGCGGGAGAGCTGGCCAAGGACGGCACGTTCAAGAGTTTTGGAGAGAAAAGAAAGAAGGGATACTGGTCTGTAGTTGTTGACATCGGAGGGATCGAGTGTAGGTTTTTTCAGAAGGGGTGCAACTCTCGCTCTCTTGAAGACGGAAGGGACGTAGCCAGCGGTCAGGGATGAGTTGATGAGCGAGGTGAGGTAAGGGAGAAGGTCTCCGGAAATGGTCTGGAGAAGAGAGGAAGGGATAGGGTCAAGCGGGCAGGTTGTTGGGCGGCCGGCCGTCACAAGACGCGAGATTTCATCTGGAGAGAGAGGGGAGAAAGAGGTCAGAGCACAGGGTAGGGCAGTGTGAGCAGAACCAGCGGTGTCGTTTGACTTAGCAAACGAGGATCGGATGTCGTCGACCTTCTTTTCAAAATGGTTGACGAAGTCATCTGCAGAGAGGGAGGAGGGGGGGGGAGGGGGAGGAGGATTCAGGAGGGAGGAGAAGGTGGCAAAGAGCTTCCTAGGGTTAGATGCTTGGAATTTAGAGTGGTAGAAAGTGGCTTTAGCAGCAGAGACAGAAGAGGAAAATGTAGAGAGGAGGGAGTGAAAGGATGCCAGGTCCGCAGGGAGGCGAGTTTTCCTCCATTTCCGCTCGGCTGCCCGGAGCCCTGTTCTGTGAGCTCGCAATGAGTCGTCGAGCCACGGAGCGGGAGGGGAGGACCGAGCCGGCCTGGAGGATAGGGGACATAGAGAGTCAAAGGATGCAGAAAGGGAGGAGAGGAGGGTTGAGGAGGCAGAATCAGGAGATAGGTTGGAGAAGGTTTGAGCAGAGGGAAGAGATGATAGGATGGAAGAGGAGAGGGTAGCGGGGGAGAGAGAGCGAAGGTTGGGACGGCGCGATACCATCCGAGTAGGGGCAGTGTGGGAAGTGTTGGATGAGAGCGAGAGGGAAAAGGATACAAGGTAGTGGTCGGAGACTTGGAGGGGAGTTGCAATGAGGTTAGTGGAAGAACAGCATCTAGTAAAGATGAGGTCGAGCGTATTGCCTGCCTTGTGAGTAGGGGGGGAAGGTGAGAGGGTGAGGTCAAAAGAGGAGAGGAGTGGAAAGAAGGAGGCAGAGAGGAATGAGTCAAAGGTAGACGTGGGGAGGTTAAAGTCGCCCAGAACTGTGAGAGGTGAGCCGTCCTCAGGAAAGGAGCTTATCAAGGCATCAAGCTCATTGATGAACTCTCCGAGGGAACCTGGAGGGCGATAAATGATAAGGATGTTAAGCTTGAAAGGGCTGGTAACTGTGACAGCATGGAATTCAAAGGAGGCATTAGACAGATGGGTAAGGGGAGAAAGAGAGAATGACCACTTGGGAGAGATGAGGATCCCGGTGCCACCACCCCGCTGACCAGAAGCTCTCGGGGTGTGCGAGAACACGTGGGCGGACGAAGAGAGAGCAGTAGGAGTAGCAGTGTTATCTGTGGTGATCCATGTTTCCGTCAGTGCCAAGAAGTCGAGGGACTGGAGGGAGGCATAGGCTGAGATGAACTCTGCCTTGTTGGCCGCAGATCGGCAGTTCCAGAGGCTACCGGAGACCTGGAACTCCACGTGGGTCGTGCGCGCTGGGACCACCAGATTAGGGTGGCCGCGGCCACGCGGTGTGGAGCGTTTGTATGGTCTGTGCAGAGAGGAGAGAACAGGGATAGACAGACACATAGTTGACAGGCTACAGAAGAGACTACGCTAATGCAAAGGAGATTGGAATGACAAGTGGACTACGCGTCTCGAATGTTCAGAAAGTTAAGCTTACGTAGCAAGAATCTTATTGACTAAAATGATTAAGATGATACAGTACTGCTGAAGTAGGCTAGCTGGCAGTGGCTGCGTTGTTGACTTTGTAGGCTAGCTGGCAGTGGCTGCGTTGTTGACACTACACTAATCAAGTCGTTCCGTTGAGTGTAATAGTTTCTACAGTGCTGCTATTCGGGGGCTAGCTGGCTAGCTAGCAGTGTTGATTACGTTACGTTGCGTTAAAAGAACGACAGTAGCTGGCTAGCTAACCTAGAAAATCGCTCTAGACTACACAATTATCTTTGATACAAAGACGGCTATGTAGCTAGCTGTGTAGCTAGCTACGATCAAACAAATCAAACCGTTGTACTGTAATGAAATGAAATGAAAATGTGATACTACCTGTGGAGCGAAGCGGAATGCGACCGGGTTGTTGAGTGCGGAAGTTCTATTCGGTAGACGTTGGCTAGCTGTTGGCTAGCTAGCAGTGTCTCCTACGTTAAGGACGACAAATAGCTGGCTAGCTAACCTCGGTAAATTAAGATAATCACTCTAAAACTACACACTCTAAACTACACAATTATCTTGGATACGAAGACAGCAAAGACAACTATGTAGCTAGCTAACACTACACTAATCAAGTCGTTCAGTTGAGTGTAATAGTTGCTACAGTGCTGCTATTCGGTAGACGGTGGACGTTTGCTAGCTGGCTAGCTGCTGGGCAGATAGCAGTGTAGACTGCGTTAGGATGACGAAATACGATAATTACGCAACTATCTTTGATACAAAGACGGCTATGTAGCTAGCTAAGAAGAAATTGCTAAGATTAGACAAATCAAA
Organism: Salvelinus alpinus; assembly: GCF_045679555.1. NCBI lineage: Eukaryota > Metazoa > Chordata > Actinopteri > Salmoniformes > Salmonidae > Salvelinus > Salvelinus alpinus. The sequence goes on from NC_092097.1 coordinate 1,487,944, forward strand.
CCGTTGTACTATAATGAAATGTAATGAAAAGTTATACTACCTGCGGACCAAGGCGCGAATGCGACCGCTCGCTCCAACCCGGAAGTGAAGTATGTAGGTAGTGTGATCTACAGTTTATCTTGAGATACTCTGCCTCATGCGACCAATAGCTCAAGACTTCCTTATATATTGTGCACCAGCTGTTATTTACAAAAATACATAGTTCTATCAAGCTGGTGCAGAGTATAACCAGCCAGCTGTATGTTGAGTGTCGTCGTTCAGCCACATCTCCGTGAAGCATAAGATATTACAGTTTTGAATTTCCCTTAATCTTCCGCATAGGTCATCTATTTTATTGTCCAAAGATTGCATGTTTGCTAGCAGAATGGAAGGAAGTGGGGGTTTATTCGATCGCCTACGAATTCTCAGAAGGCAGCCCACCCTCCGGCCCCTTTTTCTCTGCCTCCTCTTCACGCAAATTACGTGGATCTGGGCCTGTTCCTGAGAAAGCAGTATATCGTTCGCGTCGGCCTCGTCAAACTCGTTAAATGAAAAAAAGGATTCTGCCAGTCCGTGATGAGTAATCGCAGTCCTGATGTCCAGATGTTCTTTTCGGTCATAAGAGACGGTAGCGGCAACATTATGTACAAAATAAGTTACAAAAATAAGTTGCAAATAAACAAACAAAAAACACAATCGGTTGTGGGCCCGTAAAACGTCTTCCTTCTTCTCCGGCGCCATCTTATGTAATGCAAATGTTGTAGTATATTCTCCATGATTACATCCAAACCCTCACCCCAACAATGATCATGCTTTAATTTGGAGAAATTTGTGAATGTTATTCCTTTCTACATTACCAAAAAGGGTAATATTTTGACTTCAAAGACCTTGTTTACCACAAGATATCCTGTCCTTTTATCGATGTGATCTAAATACACTTATAAATTCACAAATATAGGCTATATTCTATTTGAACATATTCTTAGATAAGGTCAAATTATCTGTTAACCTTAATGTATTATTTTACAGACCTACTGTATATTGTCACTAAATCTGTCAAATAACAAAATAATATTGTACTTGACAGGCTACTATGGAATTGTAATGGTCATAATGACATTTACCTATTTTTCAATAGACTGTCAGCGTGAGAAATGGAACATCTGCTGTTTCTGGCCCTTAATTTCTCAGCCAGAACTTAATTCATAAACATAATTCATAAAACATAATTAAAAAACATAATGAAAACAGTCTGAATGGTTCTACAGGCATTAAAGCTGTAGAACAGTGGAACAATTCTGTAATACTGCAGCTAAGGGGGCTGATAGTTTTGCCACAAGCTTGACCCAAGACAGCTTGGATACAAAAAGGGTAGGTCGGCGACAGATGTCTTGATCAGCCTCCTGGACATGATGTAAAATCCATTGATGCTGTTAAGATCATTATATACTGTAGGCACTATAATAACAGCAGATTTAGTCTTCAAAAAAGTTGCCCTTACAGTGGTAACAAAGTGCTTGATTCAGCTAGGAGTCAGAGAGTCCCTTATCCCCTGGGTCTGTAGCTCCATCTGCAAAAGGAAGCAGAGGGTGAGGGACAAAGGCACCCTTTCACCGTGTCAACGTCTGAGCTGTGTTGTGACTCAAGGTACACTTCTTGGACCCCTTATCATTCAGGCCCTTATCTTCCTGGCCCTCACTGACAACGCACTTCAGAAGTTCGATCACAGGTGGAAATACATTGATGGCATGAACATCGCAGAGTGCACTTGGGTGGGGCAGCTCTCCAGCCTTCAACATGGTCTGGAAAAGATGTGCTCCTAGTTGGATGAACACTCCATGCAGCTCAACCCAAACAAATGCAAAGTCCTGCATGTTTGCTTTACAACCCACCCTCTTTGGAACCCCTGTACCTAAATGGACACTGCAAACAACATCTGATATTAAACTGCTGGAATACAGAAAATGGTGTGGTTCTTTGTGGCTCAGTTGGTAGAACAAGCCCATGAGGTGTGCAACGCAAGGATCGTGGGTTCCATTCCCAAACCTGGCCTAGTCACCATCTACACCACCAACTTTGGGCCTGTACTAGAATACAGAGCCCCTGCATGGCGCTACTACCACACCTCAACCATGACTGGACAATTGGAGGGAATACAGAAGCGAGCATTCTGGAATTTCCTTGGACCATGATACAGCAGCTAAACATGAGCACCCTCAACCTCTACCCACTGATTGAGAGATGAACCCAACAGTCTGCCTCCAGTTTGCCCATCATCTCTTCCAGTCTGACAACAGAAACTTCCTACCACAACCATGTATTAAGCCCTTTTACAAAAAGTCCCACTGTACCTTACATCATTACTAAACTTTAGACATACGAGTTACCACACCTGGTCTCAGGGATCCTTTGGTCTCTACTGAGTTTCAAAATGTTCTTAAATGTGATGTTCTGGTCCCTCTAGGGTATTACTGAATGTGTTTGTTTTTTATGACCCTGTTTTTGTTTTTGTTTCTGCTTCCGTTTTGGATTTATATTTTGACGTGTGTATTTTCTGTAATTTATGTAATTCAGGCCTTATCTGTAAAATAGATATTGGTCTCAGTATGACTCCCTGGTAAAATAAAAGTAAAACAGATGAAAATAATAATAATAAAATAGATGTTTCACTGTGTAATTTTAGCCATTAATTTGCCATGAGCCACAGCATCCTAATATGTTTTCTAGATTGCTTGTTATCCACAGCTGTTTGTGGTAACAAGGCTCCCTTGCTACCACAGTATGACAGGGTTAACAAGGTTAGGAGAATGGCCTTTATCTTCTCCCAATGTACACTATATATAGAGAAGTATGTAGACACCCCTTCTAGGAAAAGCACAGCTACAAAGGCTGGGCCTAATATAGTGTATAAGAGGTCATACAATACGTTTTGATTCCTATGTTGTAAAGAATATTTGTTGGTTTGTGGTGTGTAATGAGGAGCAACTAGACGCTGCACTTGACACATTTATGAAATGTCTTATTCCAGTTACTAATAAGCATGCCCCCATTAAGAAAATAACTGTAAAAACTGTTGAATCCCTGTGGATTCATGAGGAATTGAAATATTGTATGGTTGAGAAGGATGAGGCAAAAGGTATGGCAAATAAGTCTGGCAAACATACTGCAAACATACCGATTGGCAAACATACTGTAAATTGAGAAATCATGTGACTAAACTGAATAAAAAGAAGACACTATACTATGAAACAAAGATAAATTATATAAAGAATAATGATAAAAAGCTTACGAGCATCTTAAATAAAATTTTGGGCAAAAAGGCAAACTCAGCTCCATCATTCATTGAATCAGATGGCTCATTCATCACAAAACCCACTGATATCGCCAATTACTTTAATTATTTTTTCATTGGCAAGATTAGGAAACTTAGACATGATATGCCAGCAACAAACGCTGGCACTACACATCCAAGTATAACTGATCAAATTATGAAAGACAAGCGTTGTAATTTTGAATTCTGTAAAGTAAGTGTGGAAGAGGTGAAAACATTATTGCTGTCTATAAACAATGACAAGCCACTTGGATGGAAAATTACTGAGGATAATAGCGGACGATGTTGCCACTCCTATTTGTCATATCTTCAATCTAACACGGAACCCAAACCGGCTGCGTACGTGCGCCATTGTACGACATCGTGCATAAATGTATTTTGTCCCCCTACACCAAACGGGATCACGACACGCAGGTTAAAATATCAAAACAAACTCTGAACCAATGACGTTAATTTGGAGACAGGTCGAAAAAGCATTAAACATTTATGGCAATTTAGCTAGTTAGATTGCTGTTGCTAGTTAATTTGTCCTGGGATTTAAACATTAGGTTGTTATTTTTCCTGAAATGCACAATGTCCTCTACTCCGACAATTAGAGATCCTTTTTATATCTCTATTTTGGTTTGGTCAGGGCGTGAGTTGGGGTGGGCATTCTATGTTTTGCATTCTATGTGTTGTATTTCTTTGTTGTTTGGCCGGGTGTGGTTCTCAATCAGAGGCAGCTGTCTATCGTTGTCTCTGATTGAGAACCATACTTAGGTAGCTCTTGCCCACATGGGTTTTGTGGGTAGTTGTTTTCTGTTTTGTGTGTTTTCACCTTACAGAACTGTTTCGTCGTTTCGTTCACTCTCTTTGTTGTTTTTGTTGTTTCAGTGTTCAGGTTATTTATTCAATTGAAATGAACACTTACCACGCTGCGTTTTGGTCACCTTCTTCCCAGGACGATCGTTACAGAACTACCCAACTACCAAAGGACCAAGCAGCGTGGAGGAATGGACTCCTGGACATGGGACGAAATCTTGGACGGCAAGGGACCCTGGGCACAGCCGGGAGAGTATCGCCGTCCTAAAGAGGAGCTGGAGGCAGCTAAAGCGGAGCGGCGACACTACGAGGAGTTGGCTCGAGGAAACGTGCACGAGAGGCAGCCCCAGAATTTTTTTTTGGGGGGGGGCACACGGGGAGATTGGCGGAGTCAGGTAGGAGACCTGAGCCAACTCCCCGTGCTTACCGGGTGGAGCGTCGTACTGGTCAGGCACCATGTTATGCAGTGGAGCGCACGGTGTCTCCAGTGCACGTTCACAGCCCGGTACGCTACATCGCAGCTCCTCGCATCGGCCGGGCTAGAGTGGGCATCGAGCCAGGACGGAGTGTGCCAGCCCTGCTCTCCAGACCTCCAGTGCGTCTCCTCAGCCCGGGTTATCCTGCACCAGCCCTACGCACGGTGTCCCCGGTTCGCCAGCACAGCCCAGTGCGGCCTGTTCCAGCTCCCCGCACTTGCCGGGCTACAGGGGGGTATCCAGCCAGGTCGAGTTGTGCTAGCTCTGCTCTCGAGACCACCAGTGCGCCTCCACGGCCCAGTGTATCCGGTGCCTCGGCCAAGGAAGAGGCCTCCTGCATGTCTCCCCAGCCTGGTGAGTCCTGTGCCTTCTCCCAGAGCCAGGCCTCCTGTGTGTCTCTCCACTCCAGTGATGATCCATGGCAAGAAGCCTCCAGTGATGATCCATGGCACGAAACCTCCAGTGATGATCCATGGCAAGAAGCCTCCAGTGGTCATCCATGGCACGAAACCTCCAGTGATGAACCATGGCAAGAAGCCTCCAGTGGTGATCCATGACACGAAGCCTCCAGTGGTGATCCATGGCACGAAGCCTCCAGTGGTGATCCATGGCACGAAGCCTCCAGTGATGATCCATGGGACGAAGCCTCCAGTGATGATCCATGGCAAGAAGCCTCCAGTGGTGATCCAGGGCACGAAGCCTCCAGTGATGATCCATGGCAAGAAGCCTCCAGTGATGATCCATGGCAAGAAGCCTCCAGGGGTGAGACATGGCACGAAGCCTCCAGAGAAGCTCTCCTGTCTGGAGCTGCCAGAGTCTCCCTCCTGTCCGGAGCTGCCAGAGTCTCCCTCCTGTCTGGAGCTGCCAGAGTCTCCCTCCTGTCCGGAGCTGCCAGAGTCTCCCTCCTGTCCGGAGCTGCCAGAGTCTCCCTCCTGTCCGGGGCCCGCTGCGAGGGTTCCCAGTCCGGTGTTGGCGGCGAGGGTCGCCGCTCCAGAGGCGCCACCTAAGTGGGCCAAGCCTAAGGTGGAGCGGGGTCCACGTCCCGCACCAGAGCCGCCACCGTGGATAGATGCCCACCCAGACCGTCCCCTATAGGTTTAGGTTTGCGGCCGGAGTCCGCACCTTTGGCGGGGGGGGGGGGGTACTGTCACGCCCTGACCTTAGAGATCCATTTTATGTCTCTATTTTGGTTTGGTCTGGGTGTGAGTTGGGGTGGGCATTCTATTTTTGCATTCTATGTGTTGTATTTCTTTGTTGTTTGGCCGGGTGTGGTTCTCAATCAGAGGCAGCTGTGTATCGTTGTCTCTGATTGAGAACCATACTTAGGTAGCTCTTGCCCACATGAGTTTTGTGGGTAGTTGTTTTCTGTTTTGTGTGTTTTCACCTTACAGAACTGTTTCGTCGTTTCGTTCACTCTCTTTGTTGTTTTTGTTGTTTCAGTGTTCAGGTTATTTATTCAATTGAAATGAACACTTACCACGCTGCGTTTTGGTCACCTTCTTCCCAGGACGATCGTTACAATGCCACAATAACTGGCAGAAATGTAAGCTGTTTATGGAGCAGGAGGGTTTTGACCACCAAACTCTTTTGAGATCGGAGTGCAGGTGTGAAGCGCCTTTTGATTTGCACCCACCTCCTAAGGATGAGGAGTCTCTTGGCTTTGAGCATTGAACTTGAAGAAACCACCAAACCGACCCTATCTGTTCCTATCACTTTGTGGACAAGAGGCCGACTGAAGAGCATCCTTTCTAGGCTGGAGAATAGAACGAGTCAAAATTCACCCAAGGCTGAAAAACAGCAAAATAATGTTGGCTAAGCTGGAACACTAGCACGAGCCCATAGAAAATGAATGGAATCAAATGTTCGCAGAGCCTGTTTTGACTGGAGTGATGCTTAGAATTATATTTCGCTTAAATGGCACAGAAAAAATGTATCCCTTTTTATTTTACCACAACAATCTGTTCGTAACATCCGCACCTCGATGGTGTCAACTGTGCTTATGTTTGCGTAATGAGAAAGTAGGGAAAAATGAAAACTTCGGACTATTTCTGGTCTAGTGATCGATGACACGATCTAGTGATCGCTGCCCAGACTTACATAATTACAAAGAGGAGATTCTCTTGATTAAAATGGTTCCCAACTTGACAAATCTAAATATACACATTGTGAGATATTTGGCGAAATAGACCGGCACGCCTCTACCTAGGAAAACAATGGGGTCAGCTCAGCGGTCCAAGGGCAAAAAGTATTTTGGGGCTAGCATTTGATGACAACCGAGCTCGCTGCCCAGACTTACATCATTAGAAAGAGGAGATTCTCATGACTAAAATGGCGTCCGACTTTGAAAAAACCTAAATATACACATTGCGAGATATTTAGCGAAATATACAGACATGCCTATATTTCTCCTATAAGAAACAATTGAACGACCTCAGAGTTCCATGAGTATTTTTTGTTGTTATTGTTTACATTTGAACTATAAACAACGTGAGCAAGTCTCATTGCCAACAATAGCGAAGCAGGCATTGTGACGTAGAACAATAAACTGGGAATTGAGCGTTCGAAAGGCGAGTTGGTGTCAAGGTGCTCAATATAAATAATAGGAGCTGGCAGGGTGAAAAATGTCCTGAAATAAGGCCTGTTTTTTCGCGATTACTTCAAAAAGATGGCAAGCATCTGGGAAATATGGTCATATTATGGAACTGGGCTTCACGGCGGATGCAATGAACTAGTTTTTATTTAAAAAAAGCTTAAATAATGTAATGTGTCCAGCCTATCCTTTCCCTGATAAGTGGCTGGGCTATGATGCTCCAGTACAGACCAGAAGGCGACGTATCATCAGGACATTAACAAACACAGGTACTGTACAGCACTTGTTAACATGCAGGGTGAGATCATCCATGAGGATGCCGACTGAACCGTGAGAATGTTCATACAACTGAAATGTAACTTTATACACTATAATTTCATCCACATAAGATACTGTGTGTGTCTATATACATATATATATTTCCTGTTAAATCTGAATCATTTTAATGGTCCTACATTTGAAATGTACTGTAACTGTTCCTGATAATTACAGGCATCCACTAGGTGCCACTATCATGCCTTCTTAAATCTATTTAAAATAGATTTTCTTCAACACCAACATGTCTAACAGACCAAGAAGGAAGACAAGTGTTTATCAAGTGCCACACTGTTTTGTTCATTTGTGCCTTTGAAAACCAAATCCAGAATCAAACTGAAAACACATTTGAAACCCTTAGACATGTCTTCTCGTCCTTCATTTCAAAATGTTAAATATCAAAGAAAATGTCAACAAAGTGGAATTTCATTGTTTTTATTAACAACATTATTTGCTAAGAGCAAGATGAGAAGACAAAAAAAACACCAAGAGTTATGCTTAGATAATAAGGTGGAGCTGACAGAGTGAGCTTTACTAGGCACAAAATAAGAACTATTCAAAAACAAAGTATTATGACCCAAGCACAGATACCACAAATGAACATGTTTGGAGCACAAAGTTCGTCTGCCTGACTGGAACTCCTATTCAATCCTTGGCAGCATATCTGTGAAATAGAATGCCTTCAGTTTAGGGATAACATAATCAGTTCAGTCAGACTCACACGGTTCAGTCAGACTCACACTTCTTACTCAGAACAGGACATTTGATTTCTAGAAGTTCTTGAGAGTTGAACACTCCATCGGGGCTTGCAGAAAGCAATGGCTCCTTGACACTCACTACTGTGCCTCTACTCTCCAGACTAAACTCACAGCTCTCCATCCATGTGCAGGCCACCTGCTTGTTCTCCTTGCCATATGTGGTTGCTGAGTTCCCATGGAACCTTGGGAAGAGATGCTCCCGCACAAAGTTTTCAGCTAGCTAGCTGACATTCGCAAAACGACAAGAACGCCAAGAACGCCACAACGGAAGACCTCAACAAAACAGAACATTCGGACATTGTTTTTGTGTTGTTATGTGTTAATAACATTTAGACTACGTTACCCAGTGTAACCGATGTGAAATGGCTAGCTAGTAAGCGGAGTGCGCGCTAATAGCGCTTCAATCGGTGACGTCACTCGCTCTGAGACCTTGAAGTAGTTGTTCCCCTTGCTCAGCAAGGGCCGCGGCTTTTGTGGCGCGATGGGTAACGATGCTTCGAGGGTGGCTGTTATCGATGTGTGCAGAGGGTCCCTGGTTCGAGCCCAGGTAGGGGCGAGGAGAGGGACGGAAGTTATACTGTTACACCAGCAGGCTATGCGGGGGGCAGGTGGTTAAAGAATGCCTTGCATGGCTAAACATGGAGTTTTCTAGCTGAAGTATATGTTCATTAAAAGTAGTTAAACCTACGCCCCGGTTTGTCATTATATAAGGAACAAACATAACATGGTGTCAGATTGGTAGTCGCTATGACGAGACAGAGAAAAGAAAGGAGTAACTCTGCAAATTTCCGCAACAAAAATTGAACATTCTACCACAAGTCAAGTGACGTGAGTAGTCGAAGATGCTAGCTTGCAAGAGCGAGGGCAACGAGCCGCAGCAGCGAGAGTGACAGCAGAGAGAGCGAGGCTGCATTGGAATCTGTTGACGAGCAAGTTGATGAGCAACATACTGAAGTAAGAGAAATTGACACTGTTCCTGTTCTCCGTCATGGATAGGCTTAGTCCTCATACTCCTATGCAGTTAACAGGCAATTTAGCTGACAATTGGAAACGTTTCAAGCAGAGATTCAATATGTACCTAGCAGCCAGTGGAGCAGGGGGAGATGACAAATTGAAAGATTCCATTTTTCTGCATGTTATTGGAGAGGATGCATTGGACATTTACAATAGCTTTCAGCAAGACGAGGCAAACTTGACATTGACTGTGCTAATGGCTAAATTTGAGGAGTACTGAGTACTTTGCGAGTTTAGTGTGAAAACACTTACCTTTGTGGGAGACGTACTTTCAGAGGACGGAGTCAAACCAGACCCGAGGAAAACATCAGCCATCAACAACATGGAGCGCCCGAAGAACAAGGACGATGTGAGACGCGTGCATGATCACCTACCTTGCAAAGTTCATACCTCAACTGTCAGCACAGTCCGCTCCACTCAGATGTCTTCTGGAACAGAAAAACGAATGGGAATGGTCCCATGAACAGGAAAACTGAAAGAAGACAATCACAGAAGAGCCAGTGCTCAGGTTCTATGATCCAGAGAAAAGCACAAGGATTACTGCACACGCATCACAGTTTGGCCTGGGAGCAGTTCTTCTGCAACAGCATGATGACACATGGCAACCCGTCGCTTATGCGTCCAGAGCCATGACAGGCGCAGAGACAAGGTACGCACAAATAGAGAAAGAACTACTGGCGAGCACATACGCTTGCGAAAGGTTTCACCAATACGTCTACGGACGAGACTTCGAAGTAGAAACCGACCACAAACCATTGGTGTCAATCATGTCTAAGCCACTGAATGATTGTCCGATGAGAATCCAGAGAATGTTGATCAGACTGCAAAAGTATGATGTGAAGATGATCTATACCCTGGGAAAGTTCATGTTCGCCGCCGACACTCTTTCTCGAGCAGTCGACAAGAAGGAGAGCTTCGACACACAGAAAAACACAGATTCAGGCCTACGTCGACATGATCACTGCCTGTGTCTTCTGAGAGAATGGAGCAGATCAAAAGAGAGACCGCAGCTAACCAAACAATGACAGAGTTGAAAGAAACAACACTGATAGGATGGTTCGCACAGAAAAACAACTGTCCAAGGAGAATACAGGATTACTGGATGTGCAGAGCAGAGCTCACCTTTGTGGATGACACAGTGTTCAAAGGCAACAAGATTGTCATTCCCATGACACTACGCAAAGAAATGCTACAGAAAATACACGAGGGCCACTTGTGTGAGGAAAAATGCAAACGACGAGCACGAGAAGTAATGTACTGGCCAAGAATGAACCAGGAAATCAGCCAGACCACTGCTTCATTTGAACTGTGTTTGACCTACAGGCCAAAGCAGCAAGCAGAGCCACTAATGCCTCATCCAGTACCCAACAGACCCTACTACAAAGTTGGAGTTGACCTTTTTGACTGCAATGGCAAAAGTCACATTGTTGTTACCGACTACTACTCAAACTACCCTGAAGTACCAACACTGCCAGCTACCTCCAGCCGAGCTGTAATCACCTACCTGAAATCAGTCTCTGCAAGACATGGGGTTGCGTCTGAACTGTACTCGGACAATGGCCCGCAGTTCTCAAGTTCCGAATTCCGACTGGGGATTCCGACACAACACCTCCAGCCCCAACTACCCAAGGTTCAACGGCTTAGCAGAGAGTTCAGTCAAAATTGTCAAAGGTCTGATGAAAAAGGCACACGATGGAAAGGAGGCTTTCCTAAAAAATCTGATGATCTACCGCAGCGCACCGCTGAGGAACGGACTTTCACCTGCACAAATGTTGATGGGACGTCGCATCAGAACCAACCTACCCATTCATGAGGACTTGCTAACACCCAGAGGTGCTCACAAAGTCAAACTCGAAGGAAAAACAGAAAGACAAACAAAAAACAGCGACACAACAAAAGTGCAAGACACTTACCTGAACTGAAACCTGGAGATCATGTACGACTCCGAGACATCACTACAGGAACCTGGATGCAGCAAGGGTGTGTGCAGAGAGAAGTTGCACCGCAATCCTATGAGATCCAAACGGAGCATGGATCACAACTGAGACGAAACAGAGTGGATCTAAGGCTTCAGCCATTCACTCAAGGGACTGAGGATCATCAGGAGGATACTGCTGAAGCGTCAAATGCCTTTAGAAATGGACAATTCAGTCAGAACACCCTCACTGACAATGAACGCTGTCCAACTGTTTCAGGAAGTACTTCAGCAGAACGACCAAAAAGGACAAAAAAAGGGCACCTGGACTGAATGTTTTGTTTATGTGAAAAGAAATAGAGCCACAATAGAGTATTGTTGGACAGACTATATTTAGTTGAAAAAATTCTATAAAATAAGAAAATGAAGAAATAAAAAATTGGGGGAAAGAAATGTGTGTTATTGAAATTTGCACGTTATGCAGGTTGAGTAAACAAATGTGATGTGACGTGTAGTTACATAGAAAAGTAGTTTTCTTTTAAAGGATAGAAGATGTGTTGTAATGTGTTAATAACATTTAGACTACATTACCCAGCAGGCTATGGTGGTTGAAGAACGCCTTGCATGGCTAAACATAGAGTTTTCTAGCTGAAGTATATGTTCATTAAAAGTAGTTAAACCTACACCCCGGTTTGTCATTATATAAAGAACAAACATAGCAGTTTTGTTTCCGGGTCCTTAAATAAGGTGAATCGCCTCTCCCAACACAAGACGGAAAGGACAAGACATGGGTGTACTGACTGCTTATATGTAGACATTTAATTGGTCCATTCTCAATGTTTGTGCGTTTACGGACGTGGCATTTAACGGAAGTTTATTATATCCACCAATTGAAAAAGAGGTCATATGGATTCGTCCAGAGTTTGCAAACCCCTTTGTTTGGTTCGTCGTCCTTAAATATTGGCCAAATTGATTATTTTGTGTGTGAGTGAAGGAATAAACGTGTACAGATGTATAAAAGAGAAGTCAAGAATTCAGAGAACTTTGGGATGATATGAGGCTTTTAAAACTCATTATGATATGCCCTTACATGCCATTCGTCCATTGTCCCATGGATTTTCTGCTATATTTACAATGCATGTCTTTCAAGCTTCCATTGGTTTATAGATGACCTATTTGTAGACCAGATATGAATATGCTCATTTCAAAGGTCACACTTTATTGCACATGTGGTGTTGTATATACTCAAACCAATTCTTACAATTGAGAGCCTGTCTATAGTCACATTTTGGGGAGGAAATATCAGCTTCTGACAGCACATTATAATCGTACAAAACAGATTAATCTGTTATATTAAGCATGGGAACAAAGTAGTCTACCCAAGTTAAAATATAACCTAACTGTTCTGTTCTCAAGAACTGCTCAGAGTAACTGATCGGCTACAGCAGGTAAGGTGACAAAGTATGAGACAAATGTCTAAAGGTGTTCTTGTGTATAAGGACATTTAAAACATGAAAGTTGAATGTCTGAAAAGTTCAAGCTCTGTGGTCAATGGAAAATTATGTGGCGAGGATGGGTACAGAACTTCAACTTCAGACAGTAAAATAAAGTGCTGTAACGGTACACAGAACCGTCAATTGTTGTCTGTTGCACCGGTTTACTACGACAGTCTACATGTAGTCTAGTATGTAATAGTCTAATCATGTCTCAAGGGTCATTGGCAATCATTTACACATGCTTTCAATTAAATAAGATCGAGAACAAATAGTTTAGATAGAAAAAAACTTTTGGAAAGAATGTACTTCAAAAAAAATGCAGTGGCTGTGTGACCTGATTTTGTCGAAGCCTCTTCCCAATAGCTGAACAACTGTACCTTCTGCACATGTGCTACTTTACGGTGGAAGGCATGTTGTGCAAACTTCTTTGTCTACCCTAACCACAGAGAATGATAGAGGCCTCGAGTGGCCATTTTAGCACGGGCAGTGTCATTGAGGGGGTCCACCATGCTTCAGGCATTTTAAAAGTAGTCAAAGTCGTCAACTGGGTCGGGATTCTTATGAGTTGTAGCCTCAATGGCACTGCCCATGCTGTCACATACGCTTATAATTGTCTCATGTCTGTTGTAACCACAAACAACATGATCTTTTCAGGGTAGGATATGGCAGCATATATATGACGATTATATCAAGGTCCATAGGTTACATCAACTGATGGGAAGTAAGAAACCATCAAATCAACAAAAATGTACACAAATCGTGTCTTAAAATACATTCCACAAAGGATACCGACACATGTGCAGAACGTGATATGGTTCTTTAGCTCTCGGGAAGAAGAGTCCTGGGGGGGGGGGCATTTTTCAATTGAGGTGAACCCTCAGAGTACTGTAAATCACAGGAGCACATTCAATTAAATTCTATTGACATGCTTGCTTTATTGACAGGTGACGATTGCAAACTCCATTGTTCTGAAGATGGTACCTCCGCTTTGCTTTCAACACCTCAAACAATACTGGGCCATGTACAGGTTAAGACTGAAGAGGAAAAGCTGCTTGACCCAAATTAAATTACTTGGCTTTGATACCAGACTGTGTCATTCTTCCAGACCTCCAGTAGATTTGATCGGTATCAACTACCCAGCAGAAACAATCAATGGGAGAAAATACAGAGACGACCATCAGACCAGTCAGATGCCTCTTTCTAAAATAAACCACATCTTAAAAGCTAATGAGTACAGTTATAAAGTAAATGGATATGATGGACGAAACTCTGTTCACTCAATTTTAGGGTTTGATAGTAACATCTTGGCATCAAATGCTCTGAATGAGGACCGCAGGAGTGCAGCGACTTGTCTCCAGAGTAGGGGAATGCTTTTTGGGGTTTTCGATGGACATGCAGGTTATGCGTGCGCCCAGGCAGTCAGTGAAAGGCTCTTCTACTACATTGCTGTGGCTCTACTCCCAGTGAAGACCTTAATGGACATTGAGGATGCAGTTGAGAATGAAAGGCCGGTGTTACCCATGCTACAGTGGCACAAGCACCCAAATGACCATACCAGCAGAGACTCTGGGAAGCTTTACTTCAACAGCCTTAGGACGTACTGGCAAGAGAGGATCGATCTAGAGGAGGACGAGGACAGGGACGTCCAAACGGCTTTGATGAATGCATTCAAGAGGTTGGACAATGACATTTCACTTGAGGCCCAGGTGGACTTTGGGGACCCCTTTTCCCACTTCACCCCTCTTCGAGTGGCTCTGTCAGGGTGCACAGCATGTGTCGTCCATGTGGATGGAGATGACCTGCATGTGGCCAACCTGGGGGATAGCAGGGCCGTGCTGGGAGTCCAAGAGGAGAACGGGACCTGGTCAGCACACACCATCAGTAATGACCACAATGCCCAAAACGCAGTTGAGTTGCAGAGGGTTCTATCTGAGCACCCTGCGCTCGAACGCAAGACGGTAGTCAAACACGACAGGCTACTGGGCCTCCTCATGCCCTTCAGAGGGTTCGGAGACATGAAGTTTAAATGGAGCGGTGAAATGTTGAACCGGGTGTATGAAACAAGACCAGACATCTTGTCGGCCAATGAGTTTGTTAAGATGCTCCCACCTAACTACCACACGCCGCCATATCTCATTGCTAAGCCAGAGGTGACAATCCACACACTGAGGCCAAAGGACAAGTTTCTGATCATGGCAACTGATGGACTATGGGAGCTGATGCACAGGCAAACTGTGGTGCAGGTCATAGGAGAACATCTGACTGGTCTACACTGGCAGAAACCTGTATCTGGGCTGTCTTTCACACTGGGACAGATGCACAGGTTGCTCCAGGAGAGGAAAAGCAGAGCCATTTTGGCTTTAGAGGATGAGAACTCTGCAACACATCTGATCCGACATGCTTTTGGGAGTGATGGCTTTGGTACTGTGGACCCAAGGCGCTTGTCGAAAATGCTCAGCTTGCCTCAGGACCTGGCAAGGATGTACAGGGATGACATAACAATTGTTGTAATCCATTTAAATAGTGCCAACATGTAAGCCAATCAAAGATCAGACATAAAGGGGGATAAGGGGCTCTATTTCCGGCTGGCGCTAAGAATGGCGCTCTTGTCAAACTGGGGCTCTGACATTTTCCAAGAGAGATGTGATGATGCCGGTGACCCTCATATTTTTAAATATTTCAGTTGTTTTCTGTTCTATTTGATTAAAAAGTCCTCTGTAAGCTTACCAACTATAACGAAGCTGCGTTCAATAGCAATGCGTCATTGCGTCTTTTTTATCCTGGCTATGCATATGCCAAGCAGCCTATCAAGATGTTTTATTTTTTTATTGTCTACTCGTGAGTGCCGTTTTGGAGGTTTAGACAATTTTCACACCTGCATAGCCTTCTTCATTTCGCGTGTTTCTGCATCTATCCCCATTTTCATATATGCCCCCCAGCTAGCACAGTGGATCTGGGCCGATTCCGGCTGAGAGTCGGGGCACTCGGCTGAGAGTCAGACTCGGCTGACGTCATGTGGCCCGAGTCTGGGCCGCCTTCGGCAGTATTACTTATGGCTAGGATGTGGGGATTGAGCTCGGGCCGATTCCGGTGTGAGTTATCTGGCGAGACCCGTGCCGGCCGCGACCAGGAGACCCATGAGGTGACGCACAATTGGCCCAGCGTCGTCCGAGTTAGGGGAGGGTTTGGCCGGCCGGGATGTCCTTGTTCCATCGAACTGTAGTGACTCCTGTGGCGGGCCAGGTGCCTGCACGCTGACACGGTCACCAGGTGTACGGTGTTTCCTCCAACAAAATGTTTTGTGGATGGGTATAATTTCTATGTATAAAAGGTTTAATAGTAATTTTTTTAATGACTAAATCGGATAATTTGCATCGGGCTGCTGCTATGGGATTCTGATAAGTTGCGGACAAAGTGGGCTGAATTCCGATAGACTGAAACGGCCCGATGTACTTAGCCGATTCTGAGCAGTCATTTATCTTGATTCCTGGCCGAGTCCGACACCCGATTAGGGCCGATTCAATCAGTTCCAGCCCCCCGGAAGAGGCTTCTGGGCCGATTCCTCATTGCTAGCTGGGGCGCATCCAACTTATTTACATTGTTCAGTCCTATAATACCATATCAATAAAAGATATCTTGCCTATTGAGAATGTACCTCACATATACAATACCATTTATAGAAGCCTAATATTTTTACTTTTGGAGATGTGTGAATGTAATGCGTAAAATACCAACAGTACATCATGAAGCCATCTTTAACAGTGTGGACTGCAAACACCAAACATATTTAGCAAAACTGGATGCAATTCTACTGTTGCTATTATTCGTTACTGTATGCTATTTAATAAAGGCATCAATCCACTAATATGTGAATATTCCATGCCCTCAATACAAATTGGAGTTGATAACGCAAACCGTCAATTGCATACACAACTTGAGACAACCGCAAATCAGTATTACAGTTTTTTTTAATCGCTTTGGTATTATTTTCACAAGTATGTGGTGAACTCTTTGTACAAAACTTCAAACGGGTAACACTTGTAACGCAGCCGCTCTTACATTCAAAACCTTTCATTGTGCATTCAATTTCTTTGTAGACATCTTTCACCACATGACTATTGATCCAAAACATATGTTTACTGTGAAATATAATGAGTACATTGGTTTATTCACCAAAACAGAACATAATACCATCAGAGGTCTTTTCACAGTCCCCAAGTCCAGAACAGACTATGGGAGGTGCACAGTATATGTAACTCTACTCATATCACATCTATTCCACATCACTATTCCTCTATTCCACAAGTAACTCATGCAAGCAGTAAAATCTGATTAAAAACTGATATGGAACAACAGGGAATATGAAGAGACACACACAGTCACAGACACACGCATATGACAACATGCGCACTACACACACATGTAGACATTTTGTGTTGCAGATATGTGACAGTAGAGTATTGGCCTGAGGGCAAACACTTAATGTGTTGTGAAATTTGTTGTGAAATGTATTGTAATGTTTTTAAAAATGGAATATAACTGCCTTCATTTTCATGGACCACAGGAAAAGTAGATGCTGCATTGGCATTTGTAATAAATAATAATAAATATTAGATATTTTGAATTAAGTTATTGTAATAACCAGTTAATCCAATAGCAAAACATTTTCTAAATTGGCCTTTGAAAGTAGTATGCTACAGCACTGTAAATTACAGTACATTACACCGTTTTCAAATTAGGCAATACACTTGAACTACCCATACAAATTTACTGAGCATCACATTTCCATAATGATCATTGAAGACATCTTTCACGATGTACATTTACATTTACATTTAAGTCATTTAGCAGACGCTCTTATCCAGAGCGACTTACAAATTTGTAATCAAATGAAAGAAATGAAACTATGTTTAACAGGCACTAGTTTGAATCAAGCCTGTCTTGAGCCTTTGGCCATAGGTTCTCATTGAAATCGCAGTTAATATCCTCATTGTTCATGCACCTGGGAAAAAATATTTTTGGCCTGGCGAATCTAAGCCTGAGATAGATCTTGATTGAAGTCATTGCATGCCTCATCCATGGCCTGAGGGAGGGTGGTACGCTCATGGGGATGGCAATCATACAGTGCATTCGGAAAGTATTCAGACCTCTTGACTTTTTTCCAAATTTTGCTGTGTTACAGCCTTATTATAAAATGGATTAAACAGTTTTCCACCCCCATCAATCTACACACAATACCCCATAAAGACAAAGCAAAAACAGGTTTTTAGAAATGCAAATATCACATTTACGTACGTTTTCAGACCCTTTACTCAGCACTTTGTTGAAACACTTTTGAAAGAGATTACAGCCTCGAGTCTTCTTGGGTATGACGCTACAAGCTTGGCACACCTGTATTTGGGGAGTTTCTCCCATTCTTCTCTGCAGATCCTCTCAAGCTTTGTCAGGTTGGATGGGGAGCGTTGCTGCACAGCTTTTTTCAGGTCTCTCCAGAGATGTTAGATCGGGTTCAAGTCCGGGCTCTGGTTGGGCAACTTAAGGACATTTCCTGAAGCCACTCCTGGGTCATTGTCCTGTTGGAAGGTGAAACTTTGCCACAGTCGGAAGTCCTGAGCGCTCTGGAGCAGGTTTTCATCAAGGATCTCTCTGTACTTTGCTCCGTTCATCTTTCCCTTGATCCTGACTAATCTCCCAGTCCCTGGCATTCAGGCCAAAGAGTTCAACCTTGGTTTCATCAGAGCAGAGAATCTTGTTTTGAGTCCTTTAGGTGTCTTTTGGCAAACTCCAAGTGGGCTGTCATGTGCCTTTTACTGAGGAGTGGCTTCTGTCTGGCCACTCTACTACCATAAAGACCTGATTGGTGGAGTCCTGCAGAGATGGTTGTCCTTCCGGAAGATTCTCCCATCTCCACAGAGGAACTCTGGAGCTCTGTCAGAGTGACCATCAGGTTATTGGTCACCTCCCTGACCAAGGCGCTTCTCCCTCGATTGCTCAGTTTGGCTGGGTCGCCAGCTCTAGGAAGAGTCTTTCTTAGTGGTTCCAAACTTCTTCCATTTAAGAATGATGGAGGCCACTTTGGTTTTGGGGACCTTCAATGCTGCAGACATTTTCTGGTACCCTTCCCCAGATCTGTGCCTCGATACAATTCTGTCTTGGAGCTCTACGGACAATTTCTTATACCTCGTGGCTTGGTTTTTGCTCTGACATGCACTGTCAACTCTGTAAAACTTATATAGACAGGTGTGTGCCTTTCCAAATCATGTCGTCATTAAAATTTACCACAGGTGGACTCCAATCAAGTTTTAGAAACATCAATGGAATGTTGTTTCTAGGCTGATCAAGAGCTGATCAATGGAAACAGGATGCACCTGAGCTCAATTTTGGGGTCTAAATACTTTTGTAAATAAGGTATCTGTTTTTTTTTTTAAGACATTTGCAAACATTTCTAAAAAACAGTTTTTGCTTTTCCATTATGGGGTATTGTGTGTAGATTGATGAGGCTTTGTTTTATTTAATCCATTTTATAATAAGGCTGTAACGTAACAAAATGTGGGGAAAGGGATCTGAATACTTTCCGTCTTGTAATCGTGTATTGTATTTTACAGTATTGTACTTACAGTGCCTTCAGAAAGTATTCAGACAACGTTTATTTAACCTTTATTTTAACTAGGCAAGTCCGTTAAGAACAAATTCTTATTTACAATGACGGTCTACCCCGCCCAAACCATAACCCGGATGATGCTGGGACAATTGTACACCATCCTATCCCAATCACGGCCAGTTGTGATACAGCCTGGAATCAAACCAGGGTCTGTAGTGACACCTCTAGGACTGAGATGCAGTGCCTTAGACCGCTGCGCCACTCGGGAGCCCCTAAAACTTTTTCTACATTTTGTTGTGTTACAGCCTGAATTTTTTATTTTTTTTATTTTATTTAACCTTTATTTAACCAGGTAGGCAAATTGAGAACACGTTCTCATTTACAATTGCGACCTGGCCAAGATAAAGCAAAGCAGTTCGACACATACAACAACACATAGTTACACATGGAGTAAAACAAACATATAGTCAATAATACAGTGAAAAAAATAAATAAGTCTATATACAATGTGAGCAAGTGAGGTGAGATAAGGGAGGTGAAGGCAAACAAATATATGTATAAATAAATAAAAATATAAAAGGCCATGGAGGCGAAGTGAGTACAACACAGCAAGTAAAATAAAAACTAAAAAAAACAATGGAATGGTTGGTTTGCAGTGGAAGAAAGTGCAAAGTAGAGACAGAAATAATGGGGTGCAAAGGAGCAAAATAAATTAATAAATAAATACAGTAGGTAAAGAGGTAGTTGTTTGGGCTAAATTGTAGATGGGTTATGTACAGGTGCAGTAATCTATGAGCTGCTCTGACAGCTGGTGCTTAAAGCTAGTGAGGGAGATAGGTGTTTCCAGTTTCAGAGATTTTTGTAGTTCGTTCCAGTCATTGGCAGCAGAGAACTGGAAGGAGAGGCGTCCAAAGGAAGAATTGGTTTTGGGGGTGACTAGAGAGATATACCTGCTGGAGCGCGTGCTACAGGTAGGTGCTGCTATGGTGACCAGCGAGCTGAGATAAGGGGGGACTTTACCTAGCAGGGTCTTGTAGATGACCTGGAACCAGTGGGTTTGGCGACGAGTATGAAGCGAGGGCCAGCCAACGAGAGTGTACAGGTCGCAGTGGTGGGTAGTATATGGGGCTTTGGTGACAAAACGGATGGCACTGTGATAGACTGCATCCAATTTATTGAGTAGGGTTTTGGAGGCTATTTTGTAAATGACATCACCGAAGTCGAGGATTGGTAGGATGGTCAGTTTTACAAGGGTATGTTTGGCAGCATGAGTAAAGGATGCTTTGTTGCGGAATAGGAAGCCAATTCTAGATTTGACTTTGGATTGGAGATGTTTGATGTGAGTCTGGAAGGAGAGTTTACAGTCTAACCAGACACCTAGGTATTTGTAGGTGTCCACATATTCTAAGTCAGAGCCGTCCAAAGTAGTGATGTTGGACAGGCGGGCAGGAGCAGGCAGTGATCGGTTGAAGAGCATGCATTTGGTTTTACTTGTATTTAAGAGCAGTTGGAGGCCACGGAAGGAGAGTTGTATGGCATTGAAGCTCGCCTGGAGGGTTGTTAACACAGTGTCAAAAGAAGGGCCAGAAGTATACAGAATAGTGTCGTCTGCGTAGAGGTGGATCAGAGAATCACCAGCAGCAAGAGCGACATCATTGATGTAAACAGAGAAGAGAGTCGGTCCAAGAATTGAACCCTGTGGCACCCCCATAGAGACTGCCAGAGGCCCGGACAACAGACCCTCCGATTTGACACACTGAACTCGATCAGAGAAGTAGTTGGTGAACCAGGCGAGGCAATCATTAGAGAAACCAAGGCTGTCGAGTCTGCCAATGAGGATGTGGTGATTGACAGAGTCAAAGGCCTTGGCCAGGTCAATGAATACGGCTGCACAGTATTGTTTCCTATCGATGGCGGTTACGATATCGTTTATGACCTTGAGCGTGTTTTAAAATTTAAAATGGATAACATTGAGATTTTTTTTGTCACTGGCCTACATACAATACCAAAGTGGAATTATGTTTATTAATTAAAATTTAAAATTAAATTAATAAAAATGTAAAGCTGAAATGTCCCCGAGTCAATTAGTATTTAACCCCTTTGTTATGGCAAGCCTAAATAAGTTCAGGAGTAAGAATGTGCTTAACAAGTCACATACTAATTGTATGGACTCACTCTGTGTGCAATAATAGTGTTTAACATGCTTTTTGAATGACTACTTCATCTGTATTTGTATTTATTATGGATCCCCAATAGCTGCTGCCAAAGCAGCAGCTCCTCTTCCTGGGGTCCAGCAAAATTAAGGCAGTTTATACAATTTTAAAACATTACAATACATTCACAAACTTCACAACACACTGTGTGCCCTCAGGCCACTACTCCACCACTACCACATATCAACATTAGTAAATCCATGTGTGTGTATAGTGCGTATGTGTGTGTGTCTGTGCCAGTGTTTGTGTTGCTTCACAGTCCCCGCTGTTTCATAAGGTGTTTTTTTAATCTGTTTTTTAAATCAAATTTTACTGCTTGCGTCAGTTACTTGATGTGGAATAGAGTTCCATGTAATCATGGCTCTATGTAGTACTATGTGGCTCCAATAGTCTGTTCTGGACTTGGGGACTGTGAAGAGACCTCTTGTGGCATGTCTTGTGGGGTATGCATGGGTGTCCCGAGCTGTGTGCCAGTAGTTTAGACAGACAGCTCGGTGCTTTCAACATGTCAATACCTCTCATAAATAAAAGTAGCGATGAAGTCAATCTCTCCTCCACTTTCAGCCAGGAGAGATTGACATGCATATTAATTAATATTAGCTCTCTGTGTACATCCGAGGGCCAGCCGTGCTGCCCTGTTCTGAGCCAATTGCAATTCTTCTAAGTCCTTTTTTGTGGCACCTGACCACACAACTGAACAGTAGTGAAGGTGCGACAACTAGGGCCTGAAGAACCTGTCTTGTTGATAGTGTTGTTAAGAAGGCAAAGCATCACTTTATTATAGACAGACTTCTCCCATCTTAGCTACTACTGCATCAATATGTTTTGACCATGACAGTTTACAATCTAGGGTTACTCCAAGCAGTTTAGTAATCTCAACTTGCTAAATTTCCACATGATTTATTACAAGATATATTGAGGTTTAGGGTTTAGTGAGTGTTTTGTTCCAAATACAATGCTTTTAGTTTAAGAAATATTTAGGGCTAACTTATTCCTTGCCACCCACTCTGAAACTAACTGCAGATCTTTGTTGAGTGTTGCAATCATTTCAGTCGCTGTAGTAGCCGACGTGTATAGTGCTGAGTCATCCGCATACATAGAAACTCTGGCTTTACTCAAAGTCGTTAGTAAAAATTCAAAAAAGCATGGGACCTACCCTGTGGAATTCCTGATTTTAACTGGATTATATTTGATAGGCTTCCATTAAAGAACACCCTCTGTGTTCTGTTAGACAAGTAACTCTTTAGTCACATTATAGCAGGGGGTGTAAAGCCATAATACATACGTTTTTACAGCAGTAGACTATGTTTAATGTCAAAAAATGCACTTAAGTCTAACAAGACAGCCCCCACAATCATTTTATCGTCAATTTGTCTCAGCCAATCATCAGTCATTTGTGTAAGTGCTTGTTGAGTGTCCTTCCCTATAAGCATGCTGAAATGTTGTTGTCAATTTGTTTACTGTAAAATAGCATTGTATCTGGTCAAACACAATTTTTTCGATAAGTTTACTAAGGGTTGGTAACAGGCTGATTGGTCGCCTATTAAACCCTGTACCCCACACATACAATTATCTATAAGGTCCCTCAGTCGAGCAGTGAATTTAAAACACAGATTCAACTACAAAGACAAGTAAGGTTTTCAAATGCGTCGCAAAAAACAACACCTATTGATGTTAATAAACAACATTAAAAATCCCTTTGAGCATGGTTACACTTTGGATGGTATATCAATACACCCAGTCACTACAAAGATACAGGGGTCCTTTCTGACTCAGTTGCCAGAGAGGAAGGAAACCACTCAGGGATTTCACCATGAGGCCTGTAAGTAGTTTAATGGCTGTGATAGGAGAAAACTGAGGATGGATCAACAAAATTGTAGTTACTCCAGAATACTAACCTTATTGACAGAGTGAAAAAAGGAAGCCTGTACAAAATAAAAAATATTTAAAAAAATGCATCCTGTTTGCAAAGAAGGCACTAAAATAGTACTGCAAAAAATGTGGCAGAGCAATTGACTTTTTGTACTGAATACAAAGTGTTATGTTTGGGGCAAATCTAATACAACACATTACTGAGTACCACTTCTATTTTCAAGCATAATGGGGGCTGCATCATGGTATGGGTATGCTTGTAATCGTGGAGTGTTTCAGGGGGAGTGTTTCAGGATAAAAAAAGAAACAGAATGGAGCAAAGCACATGCAAACTCCTAGAGGAAAACCTGGTTCAGTCTGCCAGACACTGGGAGATGAATTCACCTTTCAGCAGGACAACAACCTAAAACACAAGGCCAAATCTACACTGGAGTTGCTTACCAAGAAGACAGTGAATGTTCCTGAGTGGCCGAGTTACAGTTTTGACTTAAATCTACCTAAAAGTCTAAGGCAAGATCTGAAAATGGTTGTCTAGCTATGATCAACAACATATTTAACAGAGCTGAAAGAATTTGAAAAGAATAATGGGAAAATATTGCACAATCCAGGTGTGGAAAGCTTTTAGACACATATGCAGAAAGATTAACAGCTGTAATCGCCGCCAAAGGTGGTTCTACAAAGTATTGACTTAGGGGTGTGAATACTTACACTACCAGTCAATATTTTTTACACACCTACTCATTGAAGGGATTTTCTTTATTTTCACTATTTTACACATTGTAGAATAATAGTAGACATCAAAACTATCAAATTACACATGTTATCATGTAGTAACCAAAAAAGTGTTAAACAAATGAAAATGTATTTTAGATTCTTCAAAGAAGCCACCCTTTGCCTTGATGACAGCTTTGCATTCTCTCAACTAGTTTCTTGAGGTGGTCACCTGGAATGCTTTTCCAACAGTCTTGAAGGAGTTCCCACATATGCTGAGCAGTTGTTGGCTGCTTTTCCTTCACTCTGCAGTCCAACTCATCCCAAACCATCTCAATTGGGTTGAGGTCGGGTGATTGTGGAGGCCAGGTCATCGGATGCAGCACTCCATCACTCTCCGTCTTGGTCAAATAGCCCTTACACAGCCTGGAGGTGTGTTTTGGGTTATTTTCCTGTTGAAAAACAAATGAAAGTCCCACTAAGCGCAAACCAGATGGGGTGGCGTATCGCTGCAGAATGCTGTGGTAGCCATGTTGGTGAAGTGTGCCTTGAATTCTAAATAAAATCACTGACAGTGTCACCAGCAAAGCACCATCACACCTCCTCTTCCATGCTTCACGGTGGGAACCACACACGTGGAGATCATCCATCAACTCTGCGTCTCTCAAAGACACGGCGGTTGGAACCAAATATCTCAAATTTGGACTCCAGACCCAAGGAGAGATTGCCTTGGGAATAATGTCCATTACTGGTGTTTCTTGGCCCAAGCAAGTCTCTTCTTCTTATTGGTGTCCTTTAGTAGTGGTTTCTTTGCATCAATTCTTCTTCTTATTGGTGTCTCCCTCACGACGCCAGGTCAGCGGAGTCAATCACCACCTTCCGGAGACACCTGAAACCCCACCTCTTTAAGGAATACGGAGCTGTGAGGGGAACGGCACCTCCGTACCTTCAGGCTCTGATCAGGCCCTACACCCAAACAAGGGCACTGCGTTCATCCACCTCTGGCCTGCTCGCCTCCCTACCTCTGAGGAAGTACAGCTCCCGCTCAGCCCAGTCAAAACTGTTCGCTGCTCTGGCACCCCAATGGTGGAACAAACTCCCCCACGACGCCAGGTCAGCGGAATCAATCACCACCTTCCGGAGACACCTGAAACCCCACCTCTTTAAGGAATACCTAGGATAGGATAAAGTAATCCTTCTAACCCCCCCCCCCCCCCCCTTAAAAGAGTTAGATGCACTACTGTAAAGTGGTTGTTCCACTGGATATCATAAGGTGAATGCACCAATTTTTAAGTCGCTCTGGATAAGAGCGTCTGCTAAATGACTTAAATGTAATGTAAATGTAATTCGACCATGAAGGCCTGATTCACGCAGTCTCCTCTGAACAGTTGTTGAGATGTGTCTGTTATTTGAACTCTGTGAGGCATTTATTTGGCTGAAATTTCTGAGGCTGGTAACTCTAATGAACTTGTCCTCTGCAGCAGAGGTGTCTTCCTTTCCTGTGGCAGTTCTCATTGGAGCCAGTTTCATCCTAGTGCTTGATGGTTTTTGCATCCTCATGAAGCTGGTTGAGAGAATGCCAAGAGTGTACAAAGTTGTCATCAAGGCAAAGGGTGGCTACTTTGAATATATTTTGATTTGTTTAACACTTTTTTGGTTACTACATGATTCCATATGTGTTATTTCATAGTTTGGATGTCTTCACTATTATTCTACAATGTAGAAAATAGTAAAAATAAAGAAAAACGTTTGACTGTTACTTTATGTAAATTCGATATTTCTCTATTTCATTCTCAATAAATTTGCTAACATTTATAAAAACCATGTTTTCACTTTGTCATTATGGGGTAGTGTGTAGATGGGTGGAGAAACAAAAATATATTTAATCCATTTTGAATTCAGGCTGTAACACAAGAAAATAATAAGTCAAGGGGTATGAATACTTTCTGAAGACACTGCATGTATTGTAGTGGTCTGTATGTGACTCAGTAGATAAGAGCATGGCACTAGCAACACCAGAGTTGTGGGTTTGAATCCAACTGGGGTCACATACCAAAATGGTAGATTGTTATCACTTGGATAAATGTGTCTGCTACGTAAATTGCATATATTACAGTATTACAGTACTGTATTGGCCAATTAAATTTTAGAAAAGCAGTGTGGAATTTCTGGATTATTTGCATATTGATATTGTATTGATATTGTGTTACTGCACTGTAGGAGCTAGACACACAAGCATTTCGCAGCACCTGCTGCAAAACCAGCTAATCTCTGAATGCAACCAATAAACTTTGATTTAATTTGAAGTTAAATCATCATAGTAGTACATTCGAGGCAATTACTTTATATGATCATGTATTGCAATGTGAAACATGTATTTCTAGATGAGAAAATTTCTTGAGAAAAAGTGAGTTTTGAAGCAACTGCCTTTTCGATGATCTGTTTTGTTTTTTGTGAAGAGTTGTGAAAATTGCACCAAAGTGATAAATAAAAACTGTAAGCCATAGAGGACGTTCATTGACCTGTAAGTGGTCAAGCCCTCGTCAAACTAACTATTGCGCCCATGATTCCCGCTTTGAAAAAAGAAAATATATTTGACACCCACAACTCGACAGTGCTGGACTGACCATTGCGCTAGGTTTGTTAATATATATATGTTTTTATTTATTACATTTTTTATTTTATTTATTGAACCTTTATT
The DNA here is from genome assembly GCF_045679555.1 of Salvelinus alpinus. NCBI lineage: Eukaryota > Metazoa > Chordata > Actinopteri > Salmoniformes > Salmonidae > Salvelinus > Salvelinus alpinus. The sequence goes on from NC_092097.1 coordinate 1,514,717, forward strand.
TAACTAGGCAATTCAGTTAAGAACAAATTCTTATTTACAATGACGGCCTACATAGAGTCCAGTTTTGCTCCAAATTCATACCAAAGCTTAATTACAGTAGGATCTCAGATAAATTGGTAATGGAGGTTGTTTGTAATACTGAAATGTTTGTTACTTTGAAATGAACAGAGTACATTTTGTGGAAATCCTTAAATTGTGTTAACATGTTTTAACTGTTTAGCCGAATATTGTTTTTTCACAAGTTTTTTTTCCTCACAAAATGTTTCACCCCACCACCGTTTTGGTAAAGAGATGAGGGATGGGGCATGACAGTTGAACTAAGCTAAGTTATATTCGCAGATTGCCCCTTTAAAGCAACCTCTACGTTAGTCTGTTGCCTACAGAAGTTTTTTTTTAAACAGTCAGTTCGATATTGCCTGTTCGGCTGACCAGAAAATACCTACAGCGAGTTTTGCATCTTTGGGATTCTATGTCTCATCAGCATTGACATTTTTTCCAATTAAGTTTTTGATTTTCTTAGAAGTGTATATATTTTGTGGGTATATTATGTATGCTTATACCAAATGGGAGGATAATAGAATGATGTGCTACAGACAGTATTGAGCAAGGAAAGAAACTACTTGAGTGTAACTAAAGTACATTTTAATCAAATCTAATCTTGATTAGAAAACATACTGAAAAACCAAATAGTCTCTAAACGACCACAAATGAAATCAGTCATTACGTTTCCAGAGCTCATGGAGCTTAAAACATTGAATAATATTCTGTTTTCTAAACGAAACTGCAATGTTTGAATTTTATTTTTGCTCTCCAAAAAGATTCAATATCCTCTTTTCTTATGTCTGGGTATCTACAGTTGAAGTTGGAAGTTTCCATACACCTTGGCCAAATACATTTAAACTCAGTTTATACAATTCCTGACATTTAATCCTCGTAAAAAGTCCCTGTCTTAGGTCAGTTAGGATCACCACTTTATTTTAAGAATGTGAAATGTCAGAATAATAGTAGAGAATGATTTATTTCAGCTTTATTTCTTTCATCACATTCCCAGTGGGTGAGAAGTTCACATACACTCAATTAGTATTTGGTAGCATTGCCTTTAAATTGTTTAACTTGGATCAAACGTTTCGGGTAGCCTTCCACATGCTTCCCACAATAAGTTGGGTGAATTTTGGCCCATTACTCCTGACAGAAATGGTGTAACTGAGTCAGGTTTGCAGTCCTCCTTGCTCACACACACTTTTTCAGTTCTGCCCACAAATTTTCTATAGGATTGAGTTCAGGGCTTTGTGATGGCCACTCCAATACATTGTTGACCTTAAGCCATTTTGCCACAACTTTGGAAGTATGCTTGGGGGTCAATGTCCATTTGGAAGACCCATTTGCGACCAAGCTATAACTTCCTGACGGATGTCTTGAGATGTTGCTTCAATATATCCACAATTTTCCTCCCTCATGATTCCATCTATTTTGTTGGACTTGTGAAGGTCTATCATTTTTTTTTGTTAACAAGAAATTTGTGGAGTGGTTGAAAAACGAGTTTTAATGACGCCAACCTACGTGTATGTAAACTTCCGATTTCAACTGTAAGTTGTATACTTCATCAGGGAAAACATGCCCATCAAAGCTTTCAAGCACAAGAATGTATGAACAAGAATAAGCTTTACAAAATATAAAATGGTAAATTGTCCAGCTCAACCAATAAAACTCTTCAGGGACTACAATCCCTTTATTAGACTGGCTGAAACTCCACCCTCAATGCCCAACACATGTTTGGATGTGACTATGCAAGTAAAGCTTTGATTATTTTTGCGTATGGAAAGCCAACATATGGAAAGTCAAAAAAACATGTTGCGGGAAAAAAAGAAGATTTTACTTCATCTACTAACATAAAAGAAAGACATACTGCCATAACTTGCAGGAATGAAAAACCGACCACAGATTGTAAAAAGTCTAACTTTTAAAGAGAGAAAATTGAAGGGGGAAAAATATCTATTATACAGTGTCCCACCAATCTGGGTTTTTCGTGTCTTGCTGTGGGAGATCATCGGAGAGCAGGAGGGATCAGGAGCTGGATAGCCTTCACAGAGTCAGGGAAAAGGTTGTGATATGTTGGGAGAGGGACGTATGCCGCTGTGATCATTTTACCTGTGAAGAAAATGTTAAGGAAATGATGACAGTTTAGACAAAACATATATATATTTTTTAAATGACTGCGTCAATGACAATTCATAATTGAGTACCACATTCTTTAGTCAGTCCCTCTTACCTGCAAAATATCGACCATGTAATGCGTTTACTGCAGCCATGGCAGCAGGAAGGGATGGACATTTCACATACACGTTGCCCTAAAAAAAATGATAATAACTTTAATGAGTTGCTATTTAGGACGGCAACCATTTCAAAACCATTCAAATACACTTAAAAGTCTTACTTCAGTGGAATTCTTGTCAAGGTATATGTGCACAACTCCTCCATGTTTGTTGCATTCCTCAATGACATCATGCTGAATGTCAACATCCCAGCCTGGGTTATCTTCACTGTAAAATCAGATGGAAAATTATCACCCACAATGGACTAGTGATTGGGAACCAGTCTATGGGAACAAATAACATCTTAAGGTCTAAGAAGTCTTAAGTTTGTGTACTTTCATCAGCTGGCCCCCTTGGGATACAAATACGCTAGATTGAACTTGATTAAATGTTAAATACTTACGACTGAGGGTTGAACATGTTAGACAGCTGGAAACAGTGTGTAGCAAGTGGCTGTGAGGGTAGTTTCATAGCTGTATTCATGTTCATATTCATGTTCATAGCAGGATTCATGGCAGCTAAAAGTTTAAAAAGAAAGTGTCAAAACACATATCACATTAAACTAACTGAACTATGTGCTAGAAATGTTAAATAAATAATAAGAAACATGAATAAATGTATGTTCAATCCAGCCCAATTCTGACACGAGTCTCACAACAGACCAGCTCCTCGCACCAAATCAACCAATCAGTGTCTTACTTGCAAACCAACAGATTTGATCAATGCTGGATGATATCTGCCTTCTCCAAATAGCTTAGAGAAAAGCAATCATGGCAGTCAGATAGGCTTGTCCAATTGATCATCCTTTTATTACCTGATACAGCGGCCATGGCACCAATAGCAATGGCCCCACTCATCTGCAGGGCTTGCTGTGCTGCTGGGGGAATCTGCAGTCCCGTGCCTGAAAGACAGAAGACATTGGGCTCGACATACGTCCTTGTTCACACTTTATGATACGGTTCTTAAAGCTGAATTATGTAGCTTTTAGTATTTTTTAATGCTCAAAAGCTATAATAAGTCGCCAATGTGTTTCATCTGTGATAATTTTGCGCCACCAGCCTGCCTGGAAACGGCTCCATTCATTTTCCCTGTCAGTTTTCCCACCAGATTTAGTGCTGCGCATACTGAATAACGTAATGAATGATGAGTTCCACTATGAGCTCAGCTGACGCAATTTAATATATTTGGGCCATAGAGTCTTCGCTTTCGCTAGTGTATGGCAGCTGCGCAATCGAACACAAATAAATTGGGAACTTTGGCGAGCCAACAGGCAAAAACAGAAAACATTATTATTTTTCAACCTTCATTGAACTAGGCAAGTCAGTTAAGAACAAATTCTTATTTACAATGACTGCCTACCGGGGTAACAGTGGGTTAACTGCCTTGTTCAGGTGCAGAACGACAGATTTTTACCTTGTCAGCTCTGGGATTCGATCCAGCAACCTTTCGGTTACTGGCCCAACGCTCTAACCACTAGGTTACCTGCCACACCAAAATAACCTTAGAAACCAGCCCAAAAATACTGAACCTCGGATTTGCATTCAAACTGGGCTAGCTAGCTCAACTCAAATCTGACCAAGACAAGATTTATTTTCTGTTGAAAAGATATTGGCACCCTTGCACTTTTTCCAAATAATGCACAATTTCTTCCAGAAAACGGTTGAAATTGAAACATATTTTGCTATCCACATACACTACTGTTCAAAAGTTTGGGGTCACTTAGAAATGTCCTTGTTTTTGAAAGAAAAGCACATTTTTTGTCCATTAAAATAACATCAAATTGATCAGAAATACAGTGTAGACGTTGTCAATGTTGTAAATAACTATTGTAGCTGGAAATGGCAGATTTTTAATGGAATATCTACATAGGCGTACAGAGGGCCATTATCAGCAACCATCACTCCTGTGTTTCAATGGCATGTTGTGTTAGCAAATCCAAATTTATCATTTTAAAAAGGATAATTGATCATTAGAAAACCCTTTTGCAATTATGATAGCACAGCTGAAAACTGTTGTGCTAATTAAAGAAGCAATAAAACTGGCCTTCTTTAGACTAGTTGAGTATCTGGAGCATCAGCAATTGTGGGGTCGATTACAGGCTCAAAATGTCCAGAAACAAAGAACTTTCTTCGGAAACTCGTCAATCTATTCTTGTTCTGAGAAATGAAGGCTATCCCATGCGAGAAATTGCCAAGAAACTGAAGCTCTCGTACAACGCTGTGTACTACTCCCTTCACAGAACAGCGCAAACTGGCTCTAACCATAATAGAAAGAGGAGTGGGAGGCCCCGGTGCACAACTAAGCAAGAGGACAAGTACAGTATTATAAAGCCCAGATCGTCTTTGAGCATCCCCTGTAAATTATCTGGGTATTTTGAGAGCCTAAAACTAAAGTTTTGTTGCTAAGGATTTCACGATGCGGTTAGCCTTTACGGCTGGGACCGCAAGTTTGTGTTCCATTTTTTTGCGTGAATACCGTGAGTGATAGCTGGCTGTACTACAGACACCTGTCATTGTCGTGGGAAAGACTCACCGCTATCTTTCGTAAAACAACTGGTTGCAGTAAAGAGCCAATCTGGATACTAAGGACATCCTGAGGAAAATCGACGAGAACCAACAGCTTCACGCTATGGAGGAACAACATACTCCCATCATGGAAAGATCCGACTACCTCACAAAATAACTTCAACCCGACAAAAAAAAGAAAAACAGATTTAACTACAGACATGGATGATTTACTTACCGTTGAAGTAGAGGCTAGTGCTCTGGCTGGAATCCATGCAACACTGGAAAAGTTGTATGAGGAGGTAGCAGGGCTGAGGGGGAGTTTGGAGTTCAGAGTGAAATTCTCACGCTCCAAGGAGAAAACAGGGCACTCACAGCCAAGGTAAAAATCCACGATTCCAACATGGATTGTCTACTCAAGGAAAACAGGGTAATGAAGGAGTCGCTACTAGACATACGAAGTCATAGCATGTGTGAAAATATATATTTTTCTGGCATTCCTGAGGACGCATCCAATAATCCAGAGGGATGGGATCAGAGAATTCATGCAATTCGCCTTGAAACTTCCTATAGAGACTTGAAACAAGGTGGCTTTCCACCGAGTACACAGACTTGGAGCTCGGAGCAACAAGACCAAGGGTCCCCGACCAATCATCGCAAAATTTGAACACTACCGACAAAAGGAGCTGATCAAAAGCAGGGGAAGGGAGCTTAACTTCTTTGGGATAGGGGGCAGCATTTTCACTTTTGGATGAATAGCGTGCCCAGAGTGAACTGCCTCCTCAGTCCCAGATGCTAATATATGCATATTATTATTAGTATTGGATAGAAAACACTCTGAAGTTTCTAAAACTGTTTGAATGGTGTCTGTGAGTATAAAAGAACTCATATGGCAGGCAAAAACCTGAGAAAAAAATCCAACCAGGAAGTGGGAATTCAGCCCCTATCGAATTCACAGTGGGATATGGGATATGTTGCACTTCCTAAGGCTTCCACTAGATGTCAATCGTCTTTAGAACGTTGTTTCAGGCTTCTCATGTGAAGGGGGGCCGGATGGGAGCTGTTTGACTAAGGGGTCTGCCAGCAGCCTCGTTCTCAGTCACGCGCATTTCACATGAGAGGTATCTCTCGTTCCATTGCTTTTCTACAGACAATGGAATTCTCCGGTTGGAACATTATTGAACATTTATGATTAAAACATCCTAAAGATTGATTCTATACTTAGTTTGACAAGTTTCTTCGACCTGTATATTACAGGTATTTTCGTCCGACTGGACCTGAACGCGCTTTTGGATTTGTTTACCAAACGCCCTAACAAAAAAAGTTATTTTGACATAAATGGATGGACATTATCGAACAAAACAAACATTTATTGTGGAACTGCGATTCCTGGGAGTGCATTCTGATGAAGATCATCAAAGGTAAGTGAATATTTATAATGCTATTTATGACTAATGTTGACTGCGCAACATGGCGGATATTTCTTTTGGCTGGTTTGGGCTCTGAGCGCCATTCTCAGATCATGCTTTTTCCGTAAAGTTTTTTTGAAATCTGACACAGCGGTTGCATTAAGGAGAAGTGGATCTAAAATTCCATGCATTACAGTTGTATCTTTTAGCAATGTTTATTCCTGTAAATTGATGTGGCTCTATGCAAAATCAAAGGATGTTTTGGAACTTCTGAACGTAAGGCACCAATGTATTCCACCATAATTTGCAAATAAATTCATTAAAAATCCTACAATGTGATTTTCTGGATTTTCTTTCTCATTTTGTCTGTCATAGTTGAAGTGTACCTATGATGAAAATTACAGGCCTCTCTCATCTTTCTAAGTGGGAGAACTTGCACAATTGGTGGCTGACAATGCTTTTTTGCCCCACTATTTCTTAATTCCATTCTTTTACTTCTAGATGTGTGTATTGTTGTGCATTGTTAGACATGACTGCACCTTTGGAGCTAGAACACAAGCATTTCCCTACACCAGCAATAACATCTGCTAAATATGTGTATGTGCCCAATAAAATTTGATTTGATGAGCTGTCGATTTCCGCTAGATTTCGCCACGCTGCCGCTTCAAGTTTCAGCACCACAATGTAAGTTACTCGAATCTGGCTTATTGTGAGGTCAATAACGCTGATAAATACATCATGAGCAAGAAACATTGTTTTTTAAATCACATCAATTATAGTAGTAGCAAGCTATCAAAGTTCACCTCCGGTCCTACTTACCATCTAAAGCGCTCTCCTTCTCAAACTGAACAGAATATATAGGCTAGTCCGCATGCACGATATTGCATTTAGAATGACAATTTTTTTGTATATTTGGGGAAAAAGCCTTTGTCTCTCTGCCTGAACTGCGACTGAAGGCCTACACTGCACAGCCACTGGTTAGGCAGCACGCAAAAAAGCAGTCCGGGCTCAGGGTTGGAATATCCATTGTAGTGTGTAATGCAGCCTCGTTATATTTACGCCATACCAGCAGTGCAAATGACTCAATTAAGTTCATTTTCATCAAAATATTACTTTGCTCTCTGCTTCTCCGAGCATGCACTTCGTATAGCCTATGGATCATTTCAATGACACCACACTAAATACCCTAAAGGAGCACTTGATATTGCGTGCCCAGCTCAGAATCAGAGATGAGGGGCGGCGTCAGGCCTAATAAGCAACTATTTCTAAAACTCGGAGAAATGTTGAAATTATTATTGTGCTGACATTGCTTTCATCAATTACAAATGACATGACCCTCCCCCTTTCCTTGCAGATCCCCATTCTGTACATTTTGAACCATCCCTTACATGATTCCTCAAAATTCTTTGTGAATACAGGCCCTGGGCTCTCTCTGGCTTTACCTTCAGCCAGTCTGGCCATGAGCTGCAGGCGCCCAGTGGTGCCCAGGTCGATCCCTGTCCTCTCCAGCTCGTCGCTGTCCAGGAAGGAGCTGGCGGTGGAGGCGTCTGTGCGCTCAGTCACATTGCCCACCTTCATCGGCCGGCCAGCCAGCTCAAAGCCGTTCAACTGATCCAAAGCCTTCTTGGCACACTCTGTGTCTGAGAACTGGAGAGAAAACACATGCAAATTAATTGACTATGTTTACATGCACACTAATCAGGATTCATAAAGACATTGAAGAGTCAAATTCAAGGAGTTTCTCAAGTACTTAATTGTCCTTTTCAAGGACCTCAATTATATATTTAATTGTAGTAATTTAGAAAAAGCAGTCCCCCCAAAAATGCATGCAAAAGAGTATGCATTAACAAAAAGAATAATGAATGGTCTTCCCAATCGCAATAAAACTGCAGTATTGAATTGCAATACATATATCGTGAAACACTACATGACAAAGGTATGTGGACACCTGCTTGTTGAACATCTCATTCCAAAATCATGGGCATTAATATGGAGTTGGTCCCCCCTTTGTTGCCATAATGGCCTCCGCTCTTCTGGGAAGGCTTTCCACTAGATGTTGGAACAATTCTGCGGGGATTTGCTTCCATTCAGCCACAAAAGCATTAGTGAGGTCGGCACTGATGTTGGGCGATTAGACCTGGCTCGCAGCTGTCATTCCAATTCATTCCAAAGGTGTTCAATGGGGTTGAGGTCACGGCTCTGTGCAGGCCAGTTCTGATTGGACCTCGCTTTGTGCACAGGGGCATTGGTATGCTTAAATAGGAATGGGCCTTCCCCAAACTGTTGCCACAAAGTTGTAAGCACAGAATAGTCTAGGATGTCGTTGTATGCTGTAGCTTAAATATTTCCCTTTGCTGGGGGCCTAACCCGAACCATGAAAAACAGCCCCAGACCATTATTCCTCCTCCACCAAACTTTACAATTGGCACTATGCATTGGGGCATGTAGCATTCTCCTGGCAACCGCCAAACCCAGATTCTTCTGTCGGACTGCCAGATGGTGAAGCGTGATTCATCACTCCAGAGAACGTGTTTCCACTCCAGTCAACACTTGGCATTGCGCATGGTGATCTTAGGCTTGTGTACGGCTGCTCGGCCATAGAAACCCATTTCAATAAGCTCTTGACGAACAGTTATTGTACTGACATTGCTTCCAGAGGCAGTCGAACTCGTTAGTGAGTGTTGCAACTGAGGTCATACAATTTTTATGCGCTACACGCTTCAGCACCCCCATTCTGTGAGCTTGTGTGGCCTGCCACTTCGCGGTCGGAGCTGTTGTTGCTCCTAGAGGTTTCCACTTCAGAATAACAGCACTTAGTTGACCGGGGAAGCTCTAGCAGGGCAGAAATTTGCCAAACTAACTTGTTGGAAAGGTGGTATCCTATGACGGTGGCACATTCAAAGTCAATGAACTCTTCAGTAAGGCCATTCTACTGCCAATGTTTGTCTATGGAGATTGCATGTGTGCAAACTGTCAGCAACGGGTGCGACTGAAATAGCCAAATACACTAATTTGAAGGGGTGTCCACATACCTTTGTATAAATAGTGTCCATATACAATCTAAATACATATAGAATCGCAATATATATCGTATCAGCACCTAATTATCGTGATAACATCGTATAATGAGAACCCTGGGAATTCCCAGCCATAAATAATATGGTCGTTGTGATAACGTTTATTTCCCATCAGATTATAATATATGTCCATGGAAACCGGATTGTAAGGGAAATTGTTCTATTTGCAAAGCATGTAAACGTTTTAATCGAATCATTTTGTTATTCTGAGTATTCACATTAATCGTATTATTGTGTGCATCCATTGACTGGATTGAATGTGCTACTTACAGTGATGAAGCCATATCCTTTGGATCTCCCCGTCTCACTATCCATCATGAGCTGAATACTCTCAATCTGGTAGAAGGAAATGGATAACAGATTAAAGTCGACATAGCACTGATATATTGTAGACCTACCACCTCTTTTTGTAGGACTACGCTATTGGTTGTATTCAAGACTAGGTCGTTTTTATTTATCTCAGTTTGTCGGGTAGCCTGTCTTGTCGGTCATGTTGTGGTATTAAAAAGATGCTCATGTCTCCAGTCATGTGAAATGACATAGAATTGGATGAATTGGGTTAATATATTTTCCCCAGGCCCTGCATGCATATCCTAATAAACACTTCTGCTCAGCTCTAGGTCTGCTCTATGCAACACACGGAGCAGGGTTAACCTCCCCTTCCATGTAAGAAAGTGATGACCATCATGCTTTTAGGGAAAGAGGATCATTTTGTACATTTATTAAGAATTGTTGTGCATTGACTGCTTGTCAGAATGCAGGTTCGCCTCCCTATCGCAACTTGAATGCGCCTCGAGAGGAATATATCTTACAGAACACACAAGCCGACTAGGTAAATAGGTAAACTATTCTACTATGGGGTTGTCTGATTTTGTTTTATAAACAGCAAAACAGTAGCACTGGAAAGTTATATCCTGACCTGAATGCTAAAAGTAGTGGCTTTGAATTGCTTTGCAAGCAGCTGCAGTAGGCTACACAGTTGAGTTGAGCGCCACATTATAGACTATTTAATTCCCTTCTTCTGAACATCGTAGTGTCAAGTAAGGCCTGGCTCGCAGCCGGCCAGTTCTGTATGGACCTCACTTTGTACAAGGGGGCATTGTCATGCTAAAACAGGAACGGACCGTCCCCAAACTGTTGCCATAAAGTTGGAAACACAGAATCGTCTAGAATTTCATTGTATGCTGTTGCATAAAGACTTCCCTTCACTGGGGGCCTAGTCCGAACCATGAAAAACAGCCCCAGAACATTATTCCTCCTCCACCAAACTTTACAATTGGCACTATGCATTGGGGCAGGTAGCGTTCTCCTGGCATTCGCCAAACCCAGATTATTCTGTCGGACTGCCAGATGGTGAAGCGTGATTCATCACCATCCAGTGAACACGTTTCCACTGCTCCAGAGTCCAAAGGCGGTGCGCTTTACACCACTCCAGCCGACACTTGGTATTGCGCAAAGAGCCGTTCGTCAGTAACAATCACACATGTCAGTTCAGTGTACACATCTTAACAGAGAAAATAAATATTTGGGAATATATTTCGTAGAACAGACATGCTTCTGGATGCTTCTGGATTAGGTTGTCATCTCTAAACCACCCCCCAGAGATTTTTATTGCAGTGACGTAGAATTTTAACCCCTGCAATCGCTCACCTGCATTCTGTTCAGAACAGTAATTTTTGCAAACATTGAGTGAGTTATATATATACTTATAACAATGACTTGGCCTACGGTCCACAAATCTACTCATCACATTAGGCATTTTACCTTATGTTAGTCTGCAAATGTGATGGATGCATGCAATGCGTTATTAGAAAGGTGATTTTGTTGTGTGTGTGAAAAAACAGCTTCCCCAAAGTTGAAATTCATGCGACGCCTATGGTACATTGTACAATGCCTCTCACCTTTCCAAAAGGCTCAAATATTCCTCGTAGCATCTCCTCTGTGATGTTAAAGTGTAAGGATCCGACGTAGAGTCTCATCGGGCCAGCGTTGCCCTTCTGCAGGTTGTTGGCCATGGCAGCAGCCCTGTTTTTTTCAGCCTAGAGAAAGCACACACAAAGTGAACGTAGGGAAACGGTGCAGATTGCCTCAGGCTGTTAAAATAAAGGCTGTCAAATGATTTAAAAGAATGAACCGAGTTAACCGCAGAGATTAATCGTAACTTGAAGAAATTGTTCAAATTTGAAGCTAATTAGGTATAATATATTTTGATTATAGGGGAAGAAATCACGTTATTTGCTTTGTAATTTTCACATTTGCATAAGTATTGAGACCCTTAACTCAGTACATTGTTGAAGCACCATTGGCAGCGAGTAAAGCCTCGAGTCTTCTTGGGTATGACGCTACAAGCTTTGCACACCTGTATTTGGGGAGTTTCTCCCATTCTTCTCTGCAGATCCTCTCAAGCTCTGTCAGGTTGGATGGGGAGCGTTGCTGCACAGCTTTTTTCAGGTCTCTCCAGAGATGTTCGATTGGGTTCAAGTCCGGGCTCTGGCTGGGCAACTTAAGGACATTCAGAGACTTGTCCCGAAGCCACTCCTGCGTTGTCTTGGCTGTGTGCTTAAGGTCATTGTCCTATTGGAATGGGGAACCTTCGCCCCGCCCCAGTCTGAGGTCCTGAGCAGGTTTTCAACAAGGATCTCTCTGTACTTTGCTCCGTTCATCTTTCCCTTGATCCGTAGGGATGGTGCCAGGTTTCCAAGGGACGTGGCACTTGGCATTCAGGTCAAAGAGTTCAATCTTGGTTTCATCAGACCAGAGAATCTTGTTTCTCATGGTATGAGAGTCTTTAGGTGCCTTTTGGAAAATTCCAAGCGGGCTGTCATGTGCCTTTTACTGAGGGGTGGCTTCCGTCTGGCCACTCTACCATAAAGGCCTGATTGGTGGAGTGCTGCAGAGTTGGTTGTCCTTCTGGAAGGTTCTCCCATCTCCACAGAGGAACTCTGGAGCTCTGCCAGATTGACCATTGGGATCTTAGTGACCTCCCTGACCAAGGCCCTTCTCCTCCGATTGCTCAGTTTGGTCGGGCATCCAGCTCGAGGAAGAGTCTTGGTGGTTCCATCATTCTTCCATTTAACTGCCACAAAAAAATATATAAATTGGCTATGTAGACTTCCCACGATATTTAGTAGGAATAGCGAAGTCATTTTCAGTTTGAACATTGTCGCTAAAAAGTCACAGTAATCCTTACAAAAAGTAAATGTTTTATGCTTCACCGTAACATTTTGCAATGTTCATTCAACTAAAAGTGTTACTCTGGCAACATGTTCACCACAAACAGTAGCCTTGTTGAACTCGCCTCAGGTGTGATATAAATGTAAAATATCATACAGCTATTAGATCTTGCCTAGGCTACTTCTTATCCATGCCCGACATTGAACTAGTCACAAGCTGCTACTGTACTAGAAATGGGATCATTTGCTTAAATCTTTTGACCTGAGAACTACAACAAAAACAATAGCTAAAAGGAATTGAAGTTCTGTTTAAATTCAAATTATTGTGGGAAATTAGTGTTGAATCTAGAGGCAATCAGCCATGGCATTCTAAACATTCTTGTTTGGTTAGCCAGCTAGCTAATGTTAGCATAACTGACTAGCTACTTCTGTGCAAATACGTTTTTGCTGTGATCTAAAGAAATACCTGAGAAAGTGTTTATGGTTGAACTTTCTGTAAGTTTTCCTTAACATTTGTAGCTGAAAGCATAGTGGATGGTTTCTCCACCACAAGAAAGGTTGCTAGCTGTCGAGAGCAAAGAGTGTGTGAGCTCAAAGGAATGTGTGCGGAAACAGACTTTGGTCTAAAAAAATTGATATGCGATTAAAGGGTGACTGCACTTCATAATTTGGCCTCGTTTTAGATTTGGTTAATTAAGAAATGCTAGTTAGTGGCCATGACAATTCAAACGTGAGTTTGTTTCAGGGGGTGGTTTGATGTGGGTGACTCATGTGTGTGTTCGTAGGTGGGACGAGTTAGCCAACTTATTTAGCCAATTAGCTTCAGCCGGTTGATGTGCGACCGTGGCAAAATTAATTTAACTTTGGAGAGACCATCTCCGGGGCTAGTTAAGGACTGTCAATAAATTACACAATGTATATGAGACAATCTATTCATGTTGCACACCTTTTAGTTCTCATTAAATGCTTTTAATATTTGTATAGGCATGTCTACAATTTATAGTTTACACATTGTCCCATGTACATTGTGTAATTTGCCAATGGTTCCCAACTAGCCCAATAAGGATATCCAAAGTCAACTCAAATTTACCACAGGTATTACGATCAGGTATTACAACCTTCATTTATGTTATGAAGCAGTCAAGACCAGTAGCGGTTTTGAATGAAATATAATTATTCTATTTACACTTAGTAGTCCATTTTGACAGAATAAATGTTTCTGACTCATATTGATGACTGTTTTCTAAATGAGAAGTTGTTTTTTATGGGCAGTTGCTATTTAAATTTGTTATTTTTTCATTATGGCATGAAGATTTCAAAATGTAACTGTAATTAACACGTTAACATTGACAGCCCTAGCTAAAATAAATAGAAAATGTAAAATCTCTGTGAGATGATTACTGACCATTACCTGTGAGGCCTGAACAATTATCGGCACCCCCAGAAGTCGCTGGCCAGACAATCCTATAGCCAGAGGCACCGAGTTGGCCTCCACAAACTCGATGTAAGCAATCCCCTTCGACCTCCTCGAATTTCTGTCAGAGATCATGCGCACATCTCTCACCTTGAAAAATAAAAAATAATCTGTTTTATAATGGATGGAGCATAAGAAGAGAAGACATTGCTAAATCCATTGCTCTTTGGCTGTGAATAACACCTAAATACAGTTTTTTTTTAACACCCATCTTTTGTAAATAAAATATTGAGGCTTGAACAAAAAGGTTAGAATAAATAAATAAAGAACTATTGTAAATTGCAAGTTTCATGTTTACTTTGGTGTTAAATAGCTTTCTGAAAAAAACTGGAGCAAACTTCTCACCTGGTGCAAATCCTTAGCAAATCGGTGGCCACATTTTTTTTCGGCAGGAATGACAATGACATTACAAGTAAAGACACTCACCTTTCCCACTGCAGAGAAGAACTCCTCCAGGTCTCGTGGTCGGATTCTAGCTGCCAGCTGCATGCAGAACACTGTGCGAGCATCCCTTTCCTCTGGAGTCAGGTTGTCTATTGGCTGCCTGTAGAAACAAAGCATTGAATTACTCTTATGTGGTAAAGCCATTTTTTGTTTTCCAGTGGCCCCAATCTTGTATCATCACTGTAAAAGTTGTAAAAGCACTGTAAAAGCATTTGTGTATTTATTTCACTATATTTTGTCAGCAAAATGGTAATCTGGATAACCCAGAACTAAAATCTTGTGCCTGCAAGTTTCGGTCAAATCTACTGTGGGCCTACGTTTTAAATCCCAGTATGGTGACATATGTTACGATACCATCTACGTTACATATGTCTGTCAACAAGGTATTATCAAAATGGTAAGCCTACTTTGTCGAACAAGGGTACACAAGCTTTAAAAGTGGAACGTCAACCTGATTGAACTCTTTTGCGTCATCTCCCCAAGGAACACTTGCCTCACAGGACTCTTCTCTTTCTTGAAAGGGCTTTTGCTTCTGGAACGTCTTCGGCTGAAAGAAAGGCTTCCATTAGCATCTATGAGTTGATTCATCACATTCACACATACACAGCACAAAACTACCCACACAAACAACAGAAAAATAGTGTAATAGAAACCTTAGCTTGATGACAGGTGGGGGGCCAATCTTCCCTCTGGAACCACCGTTAAATTTCGGCCCAGAGCTGCAATTGAAAACAAGGTTAATCTCAGTCCACTACTTCTGATCTCATAAGAGGGAAAAGGCACTCCAGACCTTAAAGTATGCCAGTCAATACACTGTAGGCGGGAGTGGGGGGTATTGGGGACCATGTGATAGAAGTGTTTAGAAAGAACAGAGCCATCTTGGCCAAGTCAATTCTGAGGGTCGGAACTCTTTATTCCGTATCTCTTCTCTTGAACAAAACCCTTAAGTCAGACGTACACTACACAATTTTTGCCAGACAAGTTTTAGAGATTGAAGACAAAATCCCCATGTCATTGCCTACTCGAGGCACGCGGCCGTCACCGACACTCGTTTAATGTAAGCGTTAATTCTCCTCCCTCAGAGACGCAATCTGAGTGCCACTGATCCAGTCTTAGAACCGTCCAGATATTTTCCAACCTTTTATTTTATCAGCACAAAATATGCAATGCTCTTGTAGTGTGAGATGTGCAACGACAAGTTTTGACAACGGTGGTAAGCAATAGCCAATGAGAGCTCACCAGACAAGAAGCCAGTGTGACGTTGACGTTGTATTGCATTACCTAGAATGAGTAATTCTATTTCAATTACTCGTTAGGTCTCTCAATTATGGGTAGCGTCCCCTTTTAGGAGCGGAGTCCAGGAATATCCAATCACACATCTCTCGTAGAGACAGGAGCAACGGCCAATACTGGACCACTCCACTTCACATTAGGGTCCGTAGTCCGTTCCCAGCTTCCATTATTTCGTCTTCCTTACGGATTTGATTAAGAGCCTCTATTCTCTTCAGCTACTGACTTGGACCTCTGCTCTACTACTTACCTGTTCACAGGTGGACCCTCAAGGACTCCCCCGCCGAGCGTAGGATAGCAGCATCTCGTCAAGCGGATTGAGCTCACACGACAGCTACTTCTCAGTCTCTGGCTTAGCTAGTGCCACACAGCTAGCTATCGCCCTACAAGCCCACTTAGCTACCTGCTTTGTGCTGCCTATTCCCACCAAGGTGAAAGAAAGGAAAGATACTTTTTAGATTTGGTTAGCCACACTAAGCTAACCTAGCTTGCTAATGAAGAATGCAAATTCTATTCAGCTAGTTGTGGGCTTGCTATAGCTAGGCTACTAACCCTCGAGGTGAACTCCACATAACTGGCTAGCTAAACGCCAGGACTAGCTGGCTACACAGCTAAGCATCGGCAAAGCACACAACTAGAACAAGCTCCTTTGCTAGCTCGCTCTACCTGCAAAATAGTATTCTTCTATCATCTAGCTTAGCAGGCTTTATCACAACAGCCCGTGATTCGGAGTCCCATAGGGCAGCGCACAATTGGCCCAGTGTCGTCCGGGTTTGGCCGGTGTAGACCGTCATTGTAAATAAGAATTTGTTCTTAACTGACTTGCCTAGTTAAATAAAGGTTCAATAAAAAAAAAAAATGTTTTTATTTTTTATTTTAATTACCAGCACTGGCTAGGCTGACTGATCCTACCTTCCGGTACTGCGGTCTTGAAAGCCCTCAGCCTACAGTGGTGTAAAAAGTACCCAACTGTCACACTTGAGTAAAAGTAAAGAACCTTCATAGAAAATGACTCAAGTAAAAGTGATAGTAAAATACTACCTGAGTAAAGTCTAAAAGAGTTTGGTTTTAAATATAGTATCAAAAGTAAACGGAATTGCTCAAATATACTTAAATATTAAAAGTAAAAGTATAAATCATTTCACATTCCTTATATTAAGCAAACCAGACGGCACTATATGTTTATATATTTTTACGGATAGCCAGGGGCACACTCCAACACTCAGACATAATCTCCAAACGAAGCATGTGTGTTCAGTGAGTCCTGTGTTCAGTGTGTTCTCATGATAAGTGTGTGAATTGGACCATTTTCCTGTCCTGCTAAGCATCTGAAATGTAAGTTCTTTAGGGTGTCAGGGAAAATGTATGAAGTAAAAAGTACATTATTTTCTTTAGGAATGTAGTGAAGTAAAAGTAAGTTGTCAAATAGAAATAGTAAAGTAAAGATGACCCCAAAAAACTACTTAATAACTTCTTATGGCTGGGGGCAGTATTGAGTAGCTTGGATGAATAAGGTGCCCAGAGTAAACAGCCTGCTACTCAGGCCCAGAAGCTAAGATATGCATATTATTAGTATAGTTGGATAGAAAACACTCTGAAGTTTCTAAAACTGTTTGAATGATGTATGTGAGCATAACAGAAGTCATATGGCAGGCAAAAATCTGAGAAAAAATCCAACCAGGAAGTGGGAAATCTGAGGTTTGTAGGTTTTCAAGTCTTTGCCTATCCAATATACAGTGTCTATGGGGTCATATTGCACTTCCTAAGGCTTCCACTAGATGTCAACAGTCTTTAGAACCTTGTTTCAGGCTTCTACTGTGAAGGGGGAGAGAATAAGAGCTGATTGACTAAGAGGTCTGGCAGAATGCCATGAGCAAAGTGTGCCCGAGAGAGGTAGCTGCGTTCCTTTTCCTTTCTAAAGACAAAGGAATTCTCCGGTTGAAACATTATTGAAGATTTATGATAAAAACATCCTAAAGATTGATTCTATACATCGTTTGACATGTTTCTACGAACTGTATTGGAACCTTTTGACTTTTCATCTGGCCTGCGCCTAGTGAATTTGGATTTGTGAACTAAACGCGCAAACAAAAAGGAGGTATTTGGACATAAATGATGGACTTTATCGAACAAACATAATTTTTTTGTGGAACTGGGATTCATGGGAGTGCATTCTGATGAAGATCATCAAAGGTAAGTGAATATTTATAATGCTATTTCTGACTTTGTTGACTCCACAACATGGCGGGTATGGCTTGCTTAGGTCTCTGAGCGCCGTACTCAGATTATTGCATGGTGTGCTTTTTCCGTAAAGCTTTTTTGAATTCTGACATAGCAGTTGCATTAAGGAGAAATATATCTATAATTCCATGTATAACCCTTGTATTTTCATCAACATTTATGATGAGTATTTCTGTAAATTGATGTGGCTCTCTGCAAAATCACCGGATGTTTTGGAAGCAAAACATTACTGAACATAACGCGCCACTGTAAACTGAGATTTTTGGATATAAATATGAACTTTATCGAACAAAACATACATGTATTGTGTAACATGAAGTCCTATGAGTGTCATCTGATGAAGATCAAAGGTTAGTGATTAATTTTATCTCCATTTCTGCTTTTTGTGACCCCTCTCTTTGGCTGGAAAAATGGCTGTGTTTTTCTGTGACTAGGTGCTGACCAAATATAATCGCATGGTACGCTTTCGTCATAAAGCATTTTTGAAAATCAGACACCGGTGGGATTAACAACAAATGTATCTTTAAAATGGTGTATAATACTTGTATGTTTGAGGAATTTTAATTATGAGATTTCTGTTCCTTGAATTTGGCGCCCTGCACTTTCACTGGCTGTTGTCATATCGATCCCATTAACGGGATTTCAGCCGTAAGAAGTTTAAGTAGTATTTTAAAGTATTTTAACTAAAGCACTTTACACCACTGCTAGCCTCCAGAGCAACTCCACCTTGCGGTGCTCTCCGGCTTACTGGGTGCCATTTACAACAGGCTTGTAGCCTCGCCACAGAGTCATTGCTACCGCTTACCCTTGCCAGGATGACCCAAGACAGGCACCTGAGCCCCAGCTCTACCCCCTGCTGCTCTCGCATCTCAGAGAAAGAGCATTCTCTATGCTTTGCCTGTTTAGGACACAAGCATACTCAAGAAGCAGTCGACTACCCAGAGTCGTGTCTGCACAGCAGCACACGGTCTAAGGTTAGCAAGAGAAGGAGAATCAAAAAGATTGTTCCTGCTCCGGGCACCCCCGCCTCCGAGCCACCCCCCAGGATAGGGGACAAGCGCTCATCTGTACAAAGCTGGGCAGAGGAGATGGATAACCTTAATTCTCTTCCCTCATTTAACAAAGACACGATCTCGTGAGAAGGCGAGATAGGAGGCTGAAGCTAATAGCAGCTTCTCCAACTTTGAGCCTGAGGATGGAGCAAGTGAGGGGGAGCCCCCGCAACCTCCCTCCCAAGCACAGCACCTGTCCCCAGGCGCCTAGCCAAGGGCACAGACAGTAACAAGGTTGCCAATCCCCTCCCAGGTTACACGCTCATCGACATCTGCAAGCAAGCCGCGGCCAAACTCAGCATCGAGTGGTCCAATGTCCCGCCGGACCAAGGGGGAGGAAGGGATTTGTACGATGGGAGGAGACTCCCACCACAAATGGCCCGACCAAACTTAGCATTACGGTGGTCGCGGCTTGCTTAAGGGAGGTGAAAAGGTTCTGGGAAAATCCTTTCTCAAGTAGACTAACTCCTAGTGGTCCCCTGAACATTCAGGGTATGGAGGAATCCGGTTTCCAAAAGCCTCCTCCAGTGGGTTAACACCTCCCTCACGGACAAGATGGGATGCTTTTTCGCCACCATCTGTCATAAGATGTACAGAAATGCAGTCCACTCGGTCAGAGCACTTAACGTGTCCACCTTACAAACGGCTTATCAATCCGAGATGCTGGAAAACATGACAAGGCACCTCTCGAGACGGTTTGGCCGTAACATGAGCCTTGTAGGTAGTAGGAGAGAGGGCCCTTTGGCTGGACTTGGCAAGTCTTACGGTCAGGAAAAACCTGGCCTCTATGATGCACCTATTACACCCAGTGGGTTGTTTGGGGGCATCGGTCATCGACATGCGTCAGAAATGCAAAATCCGTAGGACGGAGGATAAGGTTTTATAGTTCTGCATACCCTGCAGACACGGGCTCCGTGGCGGATTTTGGGGTCCTGTGGGGTTGTTTGGAAGCGAACAACGGAGAAGCCGACTTTTAATACCCAGGCGAAGTCCCAGAACCAGGGCAGCACGGACACAAACAGTCCTTTGCTGCTATCACAGTGAAATTCCGACCTCTCAAGACCCATGGTAGGCTGGAGGACTGGAAAGCCTAGGAGTAGCACTCTAGCCTATAAGAGGCAGTTCACAAAGAACTCCATGCTCCTTGCCCTACCCTCTCTCCAGTTCAGCATAGACATCTCTCTAGGTAGAAAGGGGTTGAAAAGGAAGAATTCCTCTACGTTTGTTGTACCTATCCACTATACAGCGGCTCTTGTTTTTGACCTCACTACACAGTGGTAGGGTTGGGAGTTGCACTTTTTTCAAGCTTCCATTTCAGAGGCATTAATCTCAGCTATCTGCAATACAGGTGTGATTGAAGAATGAAGCAGGTGTTAAACATTGGCTTTGCTACGCAAAAAGCAGCAGTTTTCTACTCCATTGTCAACACTTTGATTAAATCAGTAGACCTACAATATATCAATATCTTTGAAAATACCATATAATTATCAATAGCTTTTAAAACATTTCAATCTTTTCGACCCAAGTGAGGCTCTCTTTCCACTAGCCTGCCTAATGTTCCTGCAGAGGTGGATTTACCATCTTCATCATAATTTATCTGCAGGAAATCGCCAAAAAGCCTATCAGTATGCAAATTATAAAGCCAAATGAACAGCTCTCTTATCGATGCAATTCGGTATGCTACTGACAAGTCACGCACTTTGTCACTGTCTGGCAAGTCCTTATGGACTTCCTATTGAAAACACAAACAAGATCTTTATGCAATACCTAGGACATATACAGTTGAAGTCGGAAGTTTACATACACCTTAGCCAAATACATTTAAACTCTTAGGTCAGTTAGGATCACCACTTTATTTTAATGTCAGAATAATAGTAGAGAGAATGACTTATTTCAGCTTTTATTTCTTTCATCAAATTCCCAGTGGGTCAGATGTTTACATACACTCAATTAGTATTTGGTAGCATTGCCTTTAAATTGTTTAACTTGGGTCAAACGTGTCGGGTAGCTTTCCACAGTAAGTTGGGTGAATTTTGGCCCATTCCTCCTGACAGAGCTGGTGTAACTGAGTCAGGTTTGCACACGCTTTTTCAGTTCTGCCCATAACTTTTCTATTAGATTGAGGTCAGGGCTTTGTGATGTCCACTCCAATACCTTGACTTTGTTGTCCAACTTTGGAAGTATGCTTGGGGTCATTGTCCATTTGGAAGACCCATTTACGACCAAGCTTTAACTTCCTGACTGGTTGTCTAGAGTTGTTGCTTCAATATATCCACATAATTGTCCTTCCTCATGATGGCATCTATTTTGTGAAGTGCACCAGTCCCTCCTGCAGCAAAGCAACCCCACAACATGATGCTGCCATCCCCGTGCTTCACGGTTGGGATAGTGTTCTTCGGCTTGAAAGCCTCCCCCTTTTTCCTCCAAACATAACGATGGTCATTATGGCCAACAGTTCTATTTTTGTTTCATCAGACCAGAGGACAATTCTTCAAAAAGTACAATCTTTGTCCCCATGTGCAGCTGCAAACAGTAGCCTGGCTTTTTTATGGCGGTTTTGGAGCAGTGGCTTCTTCCTTGCTGAACGGCCTTTCAGGTTATGTCGATATAGGACTCGTTTTACTGTGGATATAGATACTTTTGTACCTGTTTCCTCCAGCATCTTCACAAGGTCCTTTGCTGTTGTTCTGGGATTGATATGCACTTTTCGCACAAAAGCACAGTAATCTCTAGGAGACAGAACGCGACTCCTTCCTGAGCGGTATGTCGGCTGCGCGGTCCCATGGTGTTTATACCTGCGTACTATTGTTTGTACAGATGAACGTGGTACCTTCAGGCATTTGAAAATTTCTCCCAAGGATGAACCAGACTTGTGGAGGTCTACAATTTTTTTTCTGAGGTCTTGGCTGATTTCTTTTGATTTTACCGTGATGTCAACTAAAGAGGCACTGAGTTTGAAGGTTGGCATTGAAATACATCCACAGGTAACCCTCCAATTGACTCAAATTATGTCAATTAGCCTATCAGAAGCTTCTGAAGCCATGACATCATATTCTGGAATTTTCCAATCTGTTTAAAGACACAGTCAATTTAGTGTATGTAAACTTCCGACTTCAACTGTGTGTGTGTGTGTATATATATATATATATACACACATATTGTGTATATATATACACACATATTGTGTATATATATATATATATACACATATTGTGTATATATATATATATATACACACAATATGGATAGAATATCTGAAGAATAGTATATGTACAGCAATAGTTAAATAGGAAAGGCCTTGACTAGAATACAGTATATACATGAAGTGGGTAAAACAGTATGTAAACATTATTAAAGTGACCAGTGTTCCATGACTATGTACATAGGGCAGCTGCTTCTAAGACTAGGGTGATGCAGACTGAAGGGAAATGCTGACACCAGATGAGGCATGCATACATACAAGGTGGTCTTGTGGTCCCTGTAGCGGCCGCTGCGCTCTCTGCTCCGAGAGCGGCTCCGGCGCCTCTCCCTGCTGCGGCTCCGCTTTCGCTCGTGGCTGCGGCTCCGCTTGTGGTCATGGCTCTTCTTGCGATCCCGGCTTTTGCTTCTCTTCCTGTCTCTGCTTCGGCTCCTGCTCTTTTTTTTCCTGAGGAAAGAGAATGACTCAATGTGAGGCAGTGAATAAGTAAAGACCAATAAACATTTTAGAACAATTGTCAAAATAATAAATAGATTTGGGTGAGCGGTGCTTGTTACTAAACCATGTCTGTTTCACTTACTTCTTGCTGCGTTCCTTATGTCCATTTGGACTACTGTGCTTGATCTCATCCTAAGCAGGGTCGATAGAAGAACAGCATGAGGACGAAGAGGCAACATTTCAAGTTGTCAGGATAAACGGGGGTGGGAACAAGAGAAAATATAATAATTGTTTAAAAAAGTATTCATGCAAAGTTTACATGGGGACTGAGATCTACAGTTAGGAGTTTTTAAAGAGTGTCTATTCACTTGTTCTCTCTCCCCAATCATACTGTCGATGAGACATTTAGCATCTAGTCAAGCTCTATGAGTAATTATCCATATCTAAAGTCATATCTCTGGTGCATTTTTCTTAAGCAGCCCCATCCAGATCAGTTCCAAGGCTATTCTTTGCCTAAGACCAATGTGGCCATGCTAGCAACCAAAAACTGATTGATTTCCAGTGGGGGGATGCCATTCCAGTGATCTTCACCAATTTTCGTTCGTGGACTGTAAGAGCTCGATGCCACCTCTGTCACACATCTCGCCCTGAAGCAAACAGGGATTCACACTGCTTAGTAATATCAACTACCAAGGAAAGTCATGATTAAATATAAGATGAGGTATATGAAACTCCCTAGTTGGTACTGTCGCCAGCAGCATAGAAGAGTTCCATGTTTCCTACTGTTTGTACTCTATTAAATATAGGCCTTACATCAAATTGTGGCAAATATAATGGACTTATGATTAAATAAACATTTACTCCTCGTGAATGAGCATGCAAAATAATTACATTCTGGTCAACCATGGAGAAAAAGCAATTTTCAGTTATACAGGTTATGTAAAATGTATAACTTGTTGATGAATGCAGTGTAACGACAAAATCCACACTTCCTCCCTCACTAGAATGAGAAATGAGAGTGAACATTGTGAACTAACATACCTGCTTCCTGTACTTAACCATACACATCTCATGTATTGAAAGTAAAGGACATGCAATCATGTTTTCAATAATGTGTCAGCTTACCAAACCTTTATCATTACAGAGGCCGATTTTACTAAATCGGTCTTCAATCAATAGCGGGGTAGAGTCAATCATGTGGAACAACCACACCATGCATACAGATATTTGAATACTGTCTCCATGGTATGTCTTTTAAATTAAAGGAACTGGCTTCTCGACCAGGCCCGATGGGCATTTGTGTTTTTCTAATCGACCTGGCTAACGTTCTGCAGTTTATCACAAAGCAGAAAGGCTGTATGTGAGGTGAAACAGTCAGAAGGTTTGGCCTACAATCGTCTGCCATGTAGGCTAAAATATGGAATCTATTCTGAACACTTCTCTACTTTTTGACAAACTTCTCAGACATTGTTTGACAGCTGTCAAATTATTGGTTAACACCCACATGCTCAGAAGATGGTTTAGGCATTTGCTGACAGGTTCGGCATAGTCCATGCACAAAACATTAGCCCAGTTGTTGAGATAAAGGAGAATGCCAACTAGGCCTGATCAAGAACCCAGTCCCTCAATTAAATATTATTGTGCATCCACTGCATTCGCCTTGTAGACTGGCCATTCAATGACCACAATTATGTTACCAAGGGGACCACAGTACAGCAATACATTGGGGCAATTACTACCTTCATTTTTTGACAGATCACACTGGAATTCATGGAAGTAGAGGTGAGATATCGTTAGGCAAGTCTACAAAAAGAGATAGATGGGCATTTATTCATAGTCTGAAAAGGAACTGCAGCATCACATCAGAAACACACATAGAATAGGCTAGAAATGTTGAGTCTGGGGCAAAGAAGTGACATAGACCACCACAGTATTTACAATAAAGTACATTACAATCACAAACAATACCTTAGGCCAAAACCCACCTTTCGATATGGAGCCTCAAGCATTGCTTCTATGTCAAAGTCATCAGCCATGATGATTGAGCACTAGAGGGGAAGATAAACATCATTTAAACACGGTCATAATAAACGACGTTAGTCTTACGAGAACCGTGGATTTCCATCCCGTTGATGCAAGTTTGTTTGCAGTTATTGAACCACAACTTGCTGCCTACGCTAACATTAGCTAGCCAACACATGCTGCTAACATAGTTAGTTAATTAGCGAACAGTTACGTTTCAGTTCACTCCACATAACATTAACGTTACTAGCTATTTAAATCTGACCGGCCTGTGTGTTTAACATACCAGGCTGATCTTGGTTAGCTAAGGTTGTTCATTTGACCAGAGACCCTATTTGACTTGACCAGGTTAGCTAGCTAGCACAGATGGACAGGGGAGGTAACAACTGTAGCAATCTACGACCACAAACGTAGATAGTTACTGTACTAAGATACTGCATGCAAGTTAATTAACTAGTTGTATTACGAAAGACAACGTTCAGATATACAAGTAGTGAACATTAACGTACCTGAAATTTGTTGAAAACGTTTCTGCTCAAAGAAGACCAACTCGTGAGGGTTTCTTGAAACGTGTTCTTGTTGCAACAAGCAAACAGTAGCTAGCAGGCCTCGCGTTTTGAAGCTACGAATATCTTTTCTTCCACGTTGCTAATACAAACTAACAATGGCTACATGTAACTTCAAAGGTACATGTTTTAAATCCCAAACCAGTATACACTGTGAAAACAGACAACAATATAAACAACCTTGATGTGCTGAGAAATATGTATGAGTGCGAAACACTGTTGTTGCTTCTTTTTCGCCGTGCTCATCTAATGACGCATGCTATAAATAATCTGTGGTCGCGTTCCAGACAAAATTAATTGCAGTCGTCTGCCAGATCTATGGTACAGTATGTATCAATATACTGTATATGAAAGGACAAAACCTTTGATTGCTATGTTAACACTCAATAGAGTACCACAGTATGAGTCATAATACCCATAAACCCTAGAGGTCAAACAAGGAAGTGGTTCCAATCGTTTTTCCACCATTCATTTTTCACATAGGGGATTTTAGAAACACTCAGAATAAGGGCTGTGTTTCATGTAGGTAGGCTTACCCTGGCGTGACATTTTGATAACCGTGTATATCTCTAAAATAGCGATATATTCGCCTGTATTTACCCCCCCCCCAAAAAAACAACCCGAAACGCTATTTAGATGCTATTGTGGCTATCATAAATAGCTGCAAATGCCATGATGATCTGGATGAGACTGCCGAATCGAGGCAAAGGTAAGAATCTCTGGATTAACTATCTAATGTTAGTTACATGTAGTAATAAATTATTAATAAATTGGCTACATTTCTTTAACTTCTTCAGGATCAGTTGAGCTAACGTAGGCTAATGCGATTAGCATGAGGTTGTAAGTAATAAGAACATTTCACAGGACATAGACTTATCTGATACGGGCAATTAAATTATTGTTAATCTAACTGCACTGTCCAATTTACAGTAACTATTACAGTGAAAGAATACCATGATATTGTTTGAGGAGAGTGTACTTGAAAAGTTATTAATAGACCAATTAGGCACATTTGGGCAGTCTTGATACAAACTTTTGAACAGAAATGCAATGGTTCATTGGATTAAATTGACAATTCTTTGAACTGTCTTGTGCAAGTTTTAAATTGACACAATACCTGTTAGCAAAGGTGTCAGCTAGAGAAGATGTGCAAGGAGCTTGCAGGGATTTGTAGTCTTGCATGATGTCTACGTTGACGCTAATTAGCATTTTTCGAATCTATAGCGTAAATAGAGCCGAATATAATAATAAAAGTCACCTTGTCCGAGAGAGATTTACATGGTTATTAAAACATCAAGCCAGGGTAAACCTACACAAAACACAGACCTTATTTTAAGTGTTTCTAAAATTTCCTATGGGAAAAATGAATGGTGGAAAAATTGGAGCCGTTTGACTGCTAAGTACAGTGGCTGCTCCACTTAAAGTTTTGTGACTATTCTCTGGGATTTAGAGGTAATTTGTGGTTTAGTACTGTACCCTGAGTCACTACTTCATTGCTCCAGACCAGCGCAAGGGGGCGTTAGAGCACTGATTATGCTTTTGGGTCCCAAGGCGCGCTACTGTGTCGCTGTAGTACTGTGGCCTACTCCCGACCGGTTATATTGTACAGCACCTTAGTGGCACAGCGGTGACACTGCATCACAGTGCAAGCTGTGTTGCTACAGATGCTGCTGGTTCAATACACATGCCGGCCTCGACTGGCAGATCCATGAGATGACTGAAGGTTTTTGGTTTCTCTTCCTCTAAAAACCCAAATAAATAATTCTAAATAACAAACTGGCTTTAATTACAAATTAGTAACAATAATTTAATTACAAATTAGTAGCAATGTTTCACCCCATGTTCAAGAATGACCGTTTTCTCGCTCATTTTATGTTATTTGAAAACGAAATCATCTCCAACATATTATTTTTTTAAACAAAGCGATTATTATGATTAATTTAGAATGATATAAAAGCCCCTTGGATATTCTCACAGATATATTATTAACCCTGTTATTAGCAGGACAATATTTATTGGTCATATAGGTCATGGCTCCTGAGTGGCGCACAATGGGATTGCCTTGCAGTTCTCCAGCTGTATCCACTGAAATAGCCGTGGGCGCGGAAGGTTCAAGGCAGGGGGCATGGGATGGGCCACAGAGCGGCGCACAGAAGACGGACCTAGCCCATGGGGAAGGGCATTGCGCTAATAATGGTGCTGACTAGGGAAACGTTCCCGCTGTTCTTAGTGCCAGTCTGCACGTTCAGACTTAAACAATGTAACTAATAAGGGCGTGAAAAATTCCCCTTAGATATGAATTTGGAGGGTAGATATTATTAAATATTAAAGCATTAGACCTCTCACTAAAGCCACCACTCAAATGTTATACTTAAATCCTAACTGGAATTAATGAAAAATGACATGAAAAGCACACATTTGTAAATCCCAAACTCTAAAAGTACACTTGTAGCCCGATTAGCAGGACAATAGACTCTTTATAGCCAGGCTACTGTACTGTAGGTGTGAAAGTCACACCTTTCCAGTACTCCTCATCGTGCCCCAAACTCCACCCTCAACAGTTACCATTCAAAAACGAGCTGTTTTGCTAAAAAAAAAAAAATTACATCATTTTCATCAAGCCAGCTTCTTTCTATGGTGCTACCCGTTCCAGGGTTAGGACTGTAACCACCAGAGGGCTTGAAAATGAGCCAGAGCTGAGAGGATCACCACAACTAAAAGGTATTTTGGTTTCAGTGCATTTTCTTTAAAAAAAAGGTATATAGCCTATCAATGTGCAGGCATACTGTCACACCCTGACCTTAGTTATCTCTGTTTTCTTTATTATTTTGGTTAGGTCAGGGTGCGACGAGGGTGGGTATGCTTGTTTTGTATTGTCTAGGGTTTTTGTAAGTCTAGGGGTTTAGTAGGTCTAGGTATTTGTATGTCTATGGTGGCCTGATTATGGTTCCCAATCAGAGGCAGCTGTTTATCGTTGTCTCTGATTGGGGATCATATTTAGGTTGCCATTTTCCCTTGGGTATTTGTGGGTTCTTATTCTATGTTTAGTTGCCTGTCTGCACTAGCCATATTAGCTTCACGGTTAGTTTTGTTATTTTGTTCATTTTGGTTCAGTGGTCATTCTTTAAATAAAGAAGAATGTACGCTTATCACGCTGCACCTTGGTCTCCTCCCTACGACGGCCGTGGCACATACTGTGTAATAAAATCGATAATTAAATAAAGGATAAATAGATTTAAAACATTGTGTACTGAAAACGTGAATGCGTTTTTGTAGAGCATACAACCATGCCGACAATCATATGTGGAGATCAGTGGACAAAGGGCTGGACAACAGGCAGCACCGAAAAACACATGGTTGCCAAGAAAGCGGTTAGTTTTGCTAGATTCTTAAAATTTGTATGCAGTACTTGTGTGATGGAGTCACTTTTAATTCTTAATTGATCTACCGTTTCTATCATAGGCCACTGTAATCGATGGGGGCTCAGGGCGGTACCATTCTGCTCATTTGATGAAGGTGCACATGGATCTGATTCAAACTTTGAAGACCGAGATCGAGTCATTGAATGCAGACCAGCAGAAAGGGAAACATTATCTGATCCACCACCGACAGGCAGAGTCAACATACCTAGCGGGTTCATCCGGTCGTCAGTTCACGTTCAAGGCACACTTAACCAGCATGGCTACCACAGCATTCTACAGCGATACGCCATCCCATCTGGTCTGCGCTTAGTGGGGCTATCATTTGTTTTTCAACTGGACAATGACCCAAAACACATCTACAGACTGTGTAAGGGCTATTTGACCAAGAAGGAGAGTGATTGAGTGCTGCATCAGATGACCTGGCCTCCGCAATCCCCTGACCTCAACCAAATTGAAATGATTTGGGATGAGTCGGACCACAGAGTGAAGGAAAATCAGCCAACAAGTGCTCAGCATATGTGGGAACTCCAAGACTGTTGGTAAAGCATTCCAGGTGAAGCTGGTTGAGATAGTGGCAAGAGTGTGCAAAGCTGTCGAAGGCAAAGGGTGGTTATTTGAAGAATCTCAACTATAAAAAATATTTTGATTTGTTTAACACTTTTTTGGTTACTACATGATACCATATGTATTATTTCATAGTTTTGATGTCTTCACTATTATTGTACAATGTAGAAAATAGTAAAAAAATAAAGAAAAAGCCTGAAACCTTTGAACGGTAGTGTACATTGTAATTATGATCACTTCCGGACAGGGTTGGGGAGTAACGGATTACATGTAAGTGTGACAGTTACATGTAAGGGATTACCAAAAAACTGTAACTGTAATCTGTAATGTTAAAATATAGTTGTAGACGGATGAACCTTGTCACGTGTCTATTCAATGTTTGTTCAACAGGTAAAGCCTTTCAGTACCCGTAGCGTTTGGGTAGCCATCCAATACATATTTTATGTCTGATAAGAACGTCTCAGTGTCGTTTGGCTTCCCTGGAATGGGGTCAAAGGAGCAAAAGTTCTTGACGATTTTGTCAAGGCGCTCCGTGCTAAGAGCGCGGAGAGGGTTGGCTTCATCCTGTTTTGAATTTTGGGCCGAAAGGCCAAGAGGAGAAGCCAAGCTTCGGCTTTGTTGGCAAGGAGGTGACATATTACTCAGTGCCGAAGGGTGGTATTCTTATGCATAGCAGAGTCCACTTGGGCACTTAGTACTTATTTTAGACACGTGAGTGTCGCACTTGCGCCGTTTGGACTCATACTTATCTGTCATGGTTTGCAGGTAGAGGTCTTGAGTGCAGAGCAAGAGATTCAGTGATGAGATTTTCTCCGCTTGCTTGAAGTAAATTTTTTCCATCTTCCTCACCTGGGTCCTCTCATCATTCATTTGGTCAGCGACTTCAATGAGTTCCGCTGTTTTGTCATCCAACTTGAACATTGTGTTCGTTAACTGATCGTCTTTGGTCTGCAGCATTTGGACTCAACCATTATTGCTTTGTTCATCAACTGTACGCATGTTATGAATTTGTGCACCCGTTTGTAGCTAACTCATCAGATTTATCTAGTTTGCGTGGACTTCTTCTTATTTATTTTGGCTAAATCGAGTTG
This sequence comes from Salvelinus alpinus, assembly GCF_045679555.1. Classification (NCBI taxonomy): domain Eukaryota; kingdom Metazoa; phylum Chordata; class Actinopteri; order Salmoniformes; family Salmonidae; genus Salvelinus; species Salvelinus alpinus. The sequence goes on from NC_092097.1 coordinate 1,544,995, forward strand.
TTCCTCTAGAAGATTTTGTTGAACAGTTTGTGCTCATTCGTCGTCATAAGTTTTTGCCATTTCTTTAAATTTTTCTGTTTTCAAACGCAGTTCCTCGGATAGTAGTATCTTTTCCTTTTCTGCTTTTTTATTTGTGTCCTGGTTGTCTCCAATTTAACTTCCTTGTTAATTCGAACGAGACAACGATATCCAATCACTTGAGATTGGTTAGATATTATGAAGTGTAACCAGTTGTTACAGATGTGAGACGTCATTGTGCGCTCACATTGGTGGCGATTGCTGGCGATTCTTTACCACAAGCGGTCCCTTACCGTCATGCCGAACTAGCGGAAGTTGGATAGGGCATAAAAAAATATTTTCAGCCATCTTCAAAAAGGACTGAAATATATGTTTCAAATTCGTGACCCAGAAACGGTGTCTCCCGTCATGCCGAACTAGTGTCATGCTGGATAGGTCCTAAAAAAAGATTTTTGCCCATGTTCATGAAAAAGTGCTGAAAATCTGTTTCAAAATAGTGACCATGAAAAGGTGTCTCCCATCATGCCGAACTAGCTGTTCGGTTGCTTCTCAGCCAAGGGAGTGGGCTCACTCACAATTTTGCCCAAGAACACAGCCATGAATAAAGAATGGTACCAACACGTCCTCCGAGAGCAACTTCTCCCAACCATCCAGGAACAGTTTGGTGACGAATAATGCCTTTTCCAGCATGAAGGAGCACCTTGCCATAAGGCAAAAGTGATAACTAAGTGGCTCGGGGAACAAAACATCAATATTTTGGGTCCATGGCCAGGAAACTCCCCAGACCTTAATCCCATTGAGAACTTGTGGTCAATCCTCAAGAGGCGGGTGGACGAATAAAACCCCACAAATTCTGACAAACTCCAAGCATTGATTATGCAAGAATGGGCTGCCATCAGTCAGGATGTGGCCCAGAAGTTAATTGACAGCATGCCAGGGCGGATTGCAGAGGTCTTGAAAAAGAAGGGTCAACACTGCAAATATTGACTCTTTGCATCAACTTCATGTAATTGTCAATAAAAGCCTTTAACACTTATGAAATGCTTGTAATTATACTTCAGTATTCCATAGTAACATCTGACAAAAATATCTAAAGACACTGAAGCAGCAAACTTTGTGGAAATTAATATTTGTGTCATTCTCAAAACTTTTGGCCACGACTGTACATGCAGTTGCTTCACTGGCACCACACAAATCACCAGTTTCAAGATGAAACATTCCAGATGCCAAAAACCTCAGTGATCAGAACTTGGAGAGAATTGGCTAAAGGCCTTCCTCTTTGAGACAGAGAGGAAAGTCTAGGCTCAAGCAAAGATATTATCTCCAATGCATTTTCTTTGTACATACGAAAGCAGTCTCAAAGCTATTTCATCAAAGTAATTTAATAGATTACTCCTATCCACAAGTACTCATCTGGCTGGCTTCTGTAGTGCATGTTGGTCTTCATTTAGACATTCCAAATAGTCCTTGCTCCCTCACAAACAGCACTAAGCAGAAGTTAAACCTGCCTCTTTGAAGGATTAATTTAAGTTTTAATATAGTACTAGAGTAGCTCTTATCCTCCCTCTTGCAATCGGCTTTGTTTAATCCAGAACAGGCTAAATTTATGACTATTTTAAGATAAGTCTGTGCAAGTCGCTTTGAGTTAAGAGAGCTCAAACAGGCCTTTTAGTCTGGGACTAGGCTTAAGCCTTGTCTGTGAAACCGGCTCGTAATGTATTGCTATGGTGTGCTACAACCTTAACTTCCCCCAGGTGGTTCGGTTACTGTTGCATTGTTCAGGAGTTTCCAACTTTAATTTTCTCTCTTTTTCTCACCTCTTCTCTTTTTTTCTTCTTGTTTTGTCTGTTAGTGGAAAACAGAGGAAATTATAATTTCATGTATTGCACAGTTCAAAGCCGTGTCAGCAGAAACTCTTTCCTCTGCCATCTGCTTTGATTTGTGCCAGCATCTCTTAAATCAGAAGATGGATTGATGCTTGCCATCACCCACACATATCTCAGAAACCATACCCAGTACAGGAGAATGTTTGAGCGTTTGACAATATGTCAGAGTCGTGTGTATAGGTATCAGGGAAGTCAGGCGCAGGAGAATCAAACTTAAGGTAATGGAGTTGTTTAATAACAATAAATAAAACATAACTCCAAAACTATAATAACAATAAAACAAAGTGGGTACGAGGACCCGTCGCGCACCAATACAAACCAACACGAAACTGAACATCATAATAATCATCAAAACAGAACACTGAATAACAAAATAACAAAGAAACAACCGAAAACAGTTCTGTCTGGTGCAGACACACAAAGACAGAAAACAACCACCCACAAAACCCAACAGAAAACAGGCTACCTAAATATGGTTCCCAATCAGAGACAATGACTAACCCCTGCCTCTGATTGAGAACCATATCAGGCCAAACGAGAAAACCAACACAGAAACACAAAACATAGATAACCCACCCAACTCACGCCCTAACCACACTAAAACAAAGAAAATCCAAAAGAACTATGGTCAGAACGTGACATAAGTAAAAGAATGGAGTTAAGAAATATATAAATATTATGACGAGCAATGTCAGACTGGCATTGACTAAAATACAGTAGAAAACAGTATATACATATGAAATGAGTAAGCAGTATGTAAACATTATTAAAGTGACTAGTGTTCCATTATTAAAGTGATCAGTGATGCAGGGTTGAGTAACCGGGTGGTAGCCGGCTAGTGATGGCTATTTAACAGTCTGATGGCCTTGAGATTGAAGCTGTTTTTCAGTCTCTCAGACCCAGCTTTGATGCAACTGTACTGACCTCGCCTTCCGGATGATAGTGAGGTGAACAGGCAGTGGCTTCGATGGTTGTTGTCATTTTTGACCTTCCTGTGACATCGGGTGCTGTAGTTTTCCCTCGGTGATGCGTTGTGCAGACTGCACCACCCTCTGGAGAGCCCTGCGGTTGTGGGCGGTGCAGTTTCTGTACCAGGTGGTGATACAGCCCGACAGGATGCTCTCAATTGTGCATCTGTAAAAGTTTTGTGAGGGTTTTAGGTGACAAGCTAAATTCTTCAGCCTCCTGAGGTTGAAGAAGCGCTGCTGCACCTTCTTCACCCCACTGTCTGTGTGGGTGGACCATTTCAGTTTGTCGGTGATGTGTATGCCATGGAACTTAAAACTTTCCACCTTCTCCACTGGTGTCCCGGCGATGTGGATCGGGCGGTGTTCCCACTGCTGTTTCTTGAAGTCCACAAGCATCTAATTTGTTTTGTTGAAGTTGAGTGAAAGGTTATTTTCCTGACACCACACTCGCAGAGCCTTCACCTCCTCCCTGTAGGCTGTCTCATCATTGTTGTTAATCAAGCCTACTACTGTTGTGTCTTCTGCAAACTTGATGATTGAGTTGGAGGCGTGCATGGCCACGCAGTCATGGGTGAACAAGGAGTAGAGGAGTGGGCTGAGCACGCACCCTTGTGGGGCCCCAGTGTTGAGGATCAGCGAAGTGGAGGTGTTGTTTCCTACCTTCACCACCTGGGGGCGGCCCGTCAGGAAATCCAGGACCCAGTTTCACAGGGCAGGGTTCAGACCCAGGGCCTCGAGCTTAATGATGAGCTTGGAGGGTACTATGGTATTGAATGCTGAGCTACAGTGCCTTGCAAAAGTATTCATCCCCCTTGGCGTTTTTCCTACATTGTTGCATTACAACCTGTAATTTAAAAGTATTTTTATTTGGATTTCATGTACTGGACATCCAAAAAATATTCCAATTGGTGAAGTGAAATTAAAAAAATAACTTGTTTCAAAATATGTATTCATCCCCTTTGCTATGAAGCCCCTAAATAAGATCTGGTGCAACCAATCAACTTCAGAAGTCACATACTTAGTTAGATTGCACACAGGTGGAATTTATTTAAGTGTCACATGATCTGTCACATGATCTCGGTATATCTACACCTGTTCTGAAAGGCCCCAGAGTCTGCAACACCACTAAGCAAGGGGCACCACCAAGCAAGCGGCACCATGAAGACCAAGGAGCTCTCCAAACAGGTCAGGGACAAAGTTGTGGAGAAGTACAGATCAGAGTTGGGCTATAAAAAAATATCTGAAACTTTGAACATCCCACAGAACACCATTAAATTCATTATTAAAAAATGGAAAGAATATGGCACCACAACAAACCTGCCAAGAGAGGGCCGCCCACCAAAACTCACGAACCAGACAAGGAGGGCATTAATCAGAGAGGCAACAAATATACCAAAGATAACCCTGAAGGAGCTGCAAAGCTCCACAGCGGAGATTGGAGTATCTGTCCATAGGACCACCTTAAGCCGTACACTCCACAGAGCTGGGCTTTACAGAAGAGTGGCCAGAAAAAGCTATTGCTTAAAGAAAACAATTGGTGTTTGCCAAAAGGCATGTGGGACACTCCCCAAACATATGGAAGAAGGTACTCTGGTCAGATGAGGCTAAAATTGAGCTTTTTGGCCATCAAGGAAAACGCTATGTCTGGCTCAAACCCAACACCTCTCATCACCTCGCGAACATGATCCCCACAGTGAAGCATGGTGGTGGCGGCATCATGAAGTGGGGATGTTTTGCATCGGCACGGACTGGGAAACTGGTCAGAATTGAAGGAATGATGGATGGGGCTAAATACAGGGAAATTCGTGAGGGAAACCTGTTTCAGTCTTCTAGAGATTTGAGACTGGGACGGAGGTTCACCTTCTAGCAGGACAATGACCCTAACCATACTGCTACAGCAACACTCGAGTGGTTTAAGGGAAAACATTTAAATGTCTTGGAATGGCCTAGTCAAAGCCCAGACCTCATTCCAATTGAGAATCTGTGGTATGACTTAAAGATTGCTGTACACCAGCGGAACCCATCCAACTTGATGGAGTTAAAGCAGTTTTGCCTTGAAGAATGGGCAAAAATCCCAGTGGCTAGATGTGCCAAGCTTATAGAGACATACCCCAAGAGACTTACAACTGTAATTGCTGCAAAAGGTGGCTCTACAAAGTATTAACTTTGGGGGGTGAATAGTTATGCACGCTCAAGTTCTGTTTTTTTGTCTTATTTCTTGTTTGTTTCACAATAAAAAATATTTAGCATCTTCAAAGTGCTAGGCATGTTGTGTAAATCAAATGATACAAACCCCCTAAAAATCCATTTTAATTCCAGGTTGTAAGGCAACAAAATAGGAAAAATGCCACGGTGGGTGAATACTTTTGCAAGTCATTGAACAGCATTCTTACACAGGTATTTTTCTTGTCCAGATGCGATAGGGCAGGGTGCAGTGTGACGGCGATTGCATCGTCTGTGGACGTATTGGGGCGGTAAGCAAATTGGAGTGGGTCTAGGGTGACAGGTAAGGTGGAGGTGATATGATCCTTGACTAGTCTCTCAAAGCACTTCATGATAGAAGTGAGTGCTACGGGGCGATAGTAATTTAGTTCAGTTACCTTTGCATTCTTGGGAACAGGGACAATAGTGGCCATCTTGAAGCATGTGGTGACAGCAGACTGGAATAGGGAGATATTGAATATGTTGGTAAAACAGACCAGCCAGCTGGTCTGTGCATGCTCTGAGGACTCGCCTAGGGATGCCGTCTGGGCCGGCAGCCTTGTGTATCATGACACAAGGCAAGACCCAGATGCAGACACAGGAGGCATTTGGTTGGAGTCTTACAATGTTTATTAATCCAAAAGGAGTAGGCAAGAGAATGGTTGTGAACAGGCTAAAGGTCAAAACCAGATCAGAGTCCAGGAGGTACAGAGTGGCAGACAGGCTCGTGGTCAAGGCAGGCAGAAAGGTCAGGCAGGCGGGTACAGAGTCCAGAAACCGGCAAGGGTCAAAACCGGAAGGACTAGAAAAAGGAGAATAGTAAAATGCAGGAGAACGTGAAAAACGCTTGTTGACTTGGAAAACATACCAGACGAACTGGCACAGAGAGACAGGAAACACAGGGATAAATACACTGGGGAAAATAAGTGACACCTGGAGGGGGTGGAGACAATCACAGGGACAGGTGAAACAGATCAGGGCGTGACATTGTGAGGGTTAACACGTTTAAATGTCTTACTCACATCGGCCACAGAGAAGGAGAGCCCACAGTCTTTGGTAGCTGGCTGCGTCGGTGGCACTGTGTTATCCTCAAAGCGGGCAAAGAACGTGTTTAGGTTGTCTGGGAGCAAGGCGTCGGTGTCCGCAACGTAGCTGGTTTTCCTTTTGTAGTCCGTGATTGTCTGTCGACCCTGCCACATACGTCTCGTGTCTGAGCCGTTGAATTGCGACTCGACTCTACTGACGTTTCACCTGTTTGATTGCCTTACAGAGGGAATGACCACTTTGTATTCTGCCATATTCCCAGTCACCTTGCCATGGTTAAATGCGGTGGTTCGCGCTTTCAGTTTAGCACGAATGCTGCCATCTATCCACGGTTTCTGGTTAGGGTAGGTTTTAATAGTCACAGTGGGTACAACATCTCCTATACACTTCTTGATAAACTCCGTAACCATCTCGGTGTACACATCAATATTATTCTCAGAAGCTAACCGGAACATATCCCAGTCTTCCTAATCAAAATAATCTTGAAGCGTGGATTCCAATTGGTCAGACCAGCATTGAAAAGTCCTTAGCACGGGTAGTTCCTGTTTGAGTTTCTGCCTATTGGAAGGGAGGAGCAAAATGGAGTCATGGTCAGATTTGCCGAAAGGAGGGCGGGGGAGGGCCTTGTATGCATCCCGGAAGTTGGAGTAGCAATGGTCAAGTGTTTTTCCAGCACGAGTGCTACAGTCGACATGCTGATAGAATTTAGGAAGCCTTTTCCTCAAATTTGCTTTGTTAAAATCCCCTACTACAATAAATGCAGCCTCGGGATGTATGGTTTCCAGTTTGCATAAAGTCCAGTGAAGTTCTTTGAGGACCGTCGTGGTATCGGCTTGAGGGGAGATATACACGGCTGTGACAATAACCGAAGAGAATTCTCTTGGGAGATAATATGGTAGGCATTTGATTGAGGTATTCTAGTTTGGGTGAACAAAAGGACTTGCGTTCCTGTATGTTATTACAATTACACCATGAGTTGTTAATGGAATGGTCTGCCGATCCATGTGATAAACGCAGACTCGGCCTCAACTTTTAAGTCTTTACTGAACACTCATCTCTTCAGTAGGTCCTATGATTCAGTGCAGGGGCGCAACTTTGGATTTAGAAGTGGGGGGGGGGGGGTTTACATACATAAAAACATTGTAGCCTGCAGGCAGAAAATATCCAGATAAAATAAATATCCTAAATAAATCACATTGGCTACGCATGGCTTGTCTGCAACGATCTTGAAATATTGTATCAACTATCAACTGGGTCGCCCCAAAATTCGTGCTAGCAAATTTGTATAAAATATTCTGGGCCAGTGCGCTTGGGACAGACACAGCTCATGCCAGTGAGCTTGGGACAGACACAGCTGTATGCTATTTGTGCAAGGGATAAGGAATCAAGGTATTTTATGACATTTCCAATGGATCAGAGCATTACATTTTTCCCTTTTCATGCTGAATAGTTATCGAAAGGGAGCTAGAAATATTGTTCAAATACTTTGAGGAACTATTGTCATTCTCAATTGATTCGAAAAACAGATTTTGTTTGCTTGTTGTTTGAGGTGAAAAAAAGACTGAAGCTCCACAGCTCATTAGTGGTGGTGAGTTAAGACAATCAGAAATACTCTCAGACATCCCCAAATGGGCACATTTATAGGCCTACATTTGCGCGCAGGCCAGGTAGACTAGTCCTCCTTCTATATGCGTAATCAGGTGCGTGTCCTTACTCAACATTGCGTTTCAAACAAAAGACAATGAATAAACTGACAAAACTCGTAAATGTAATGAAATAAACAAAAACTTGTTTCTCACAAGTGTAGCATACACTACATGACCAAAAGTATGTGGAGACCTGCTCATCGAACATCTCAGTCCAAAATCATGGGCATTAATATGGAGTTGGTCCCCCCCTTTGCTGCTATAACAGCCTCCACTCTTCTGGGAAGGCTTTCCACTAGATGGTGGAATATTGCTGCGGGGATTTGCTTCCATTCAGCCATGAGGATTTGTGAGGTGGAGCTCTGATGTTGTGCGATTAGGCCTGGCTTGCAGTCGGCGTTCCAATTCATCCCAAAGGTGTTCACTGGGGTTGAGGTCAGGCTAGTCAAGTTCTTCCACACTGATCTGGACAAACCATATCTGTATGGACCTCGCTTTGTGCACGGGGGCATTGTCATGCTGGAACAGGAAAGGGCCTTCCACATACTGTTGCCACAAAGTTGGAAGCACAGAATCGTCTAGAATGTTATTATATGCTGTAGCGTTAAGACTTCCCTTCACTGGAACTAAGGGGCCTAGCCGGAACCATTCAAAACATCCCCTGACCATTATTCCTCCTTCACCAAACTTTACATTTGGCACTTTGCATTGGGCAGGTAGCGTTCTCCTGGCATCCACCAAACCCAAATTCGTTCATCGGACTGCCAGATGGTGAAGTGTGATTCATCACTCCAAAGAACCCTTTTCCACTGCTCCTGAGTCCAATGGCGGCGAGCTTTTACACCACTCCAGCCGACGCTTGGTATTGCGCATGGTGATCGTTGGCTTGTGTGTGGCTGCTCGGCCATGGAAACTCAATTCATGAAGCTCCCAATGAACAGTTATTGTGCTGACGTTGCTACCAGAGGCATTTTGGAACTCTGTAGTGAGTGTTGCAACCGAGGACAGTCGATTTTTACATGCTACACTTCAGTACTCGGCGGTCCCGTTTTTTGAGCTTGTGTGGCCTACCACTTCGCGTCTGAGCTGTTGTTGCTCCTAGGTGTTCCCACTTCACAATAGCAGCACTTACAGTTGAGCGTGGCAGCTCTAGCAGGGCAGAAATTGGACGAACTGACTTGCTGGAAAGGTGTCATTCTATGACGGTGCCACGTTGAAAGTCACTGAGCCTTTCAGTATGGGCCATTCTACTGCCAATGCTTGTCTATGAAGATTGCATGGCTGTGTGCTCGATTTTATACACCTGTCAGCAACAGGTGTGACTGACACTAATTTGAAGGGGTGTCCATATATTTTTGGTAATGTAGTGTAGGTTGTGAGTTCTGCAAAACACATGTCCACCCCGACAATGAGAACGAACGGTAAACGACTAGTAATAATAATATATTAAATGCATTAACAGAAATTACCATAACCAAACAAACATTGCAGATTAGAAATTATGGGAATTAACGGTAAATGTAGGATTCTACTGGTATGTAATTGGGAATTTATAGACACAGCAAACAATGCACACAATGAAGTTATGAAACAATGAATAGCCTTCTAGCTGCTGCCGAACCTGATGCTGGCAAACGCCCTTCACTCATCAACTCCGGACTTGTCTCGTCATCATTACACACACCTGGTTCCAATCCCCACTCTATCACTGTATATATACACTACCTCTGTCATTTGTCTTTGTCGGTCATTGTAAATGTTGCTTGTTTTCCTGAGAGGAATCTCTCCTACTATTTCCTGAGTACTTTATTATTTTGCACTTTGGGTTTCGTCCCGCTTTTATATATATATATATGTATAGTGCTTTAATAAATTCAGTAGTTCTAAACCTGCAACTTCCTCCTGCCTACTCCTCTCTACACCAAAAGAACAGTAAGCAGCAGGATTTCTCGACCTCTTTGTTATAGGAGCGAAGCCTGGAGCACCTTGGGACTGCCATGGATGAGGTGCTCCGGACCGTACGCCAGCTGCAGGCTACACCACCACCTTCCAAGCTCCCCGTGGTTGTTCCAGCCACCCCACCACCATCTACATCACCCGGTCCTATCAGCAACGTCCACCTGCCCCTCCCAAAGTGGTTTGATGGCACCCCAGCTCACCTCCACCATGCCCATCATGCCGGGACAGCCTCCGAGAGGGACAAGGTCTCCGTGGTGATCTCTGTGCTGACAGGCGGGCTCTGGAGTGGGCGCACGCCGTCTGGGAGAGGGATGGTCCAGAAGTGCAGTCCTATGAGCACTTCACCCAACTCTTCCGTGCCGTTTTCGACCACCCTAAGGAGGGCCGAGAAGGAGGTGAGCGCCTCCGTCTACACCAGGGGCAGGAAAACCTAAATCCATTTTATCTCATTTCTACCAGCATGTAATATGTGTAACCAGAGGGGGAAAAAAACTCTAGACCACCTTTACTACACACAGAGAGACGCATACAAAGCTCTCACTCGCCCTCCATTTGGCAAATCTGACCAGAATTCTATCCTCCTACATCCTGCTTACAAGCAAAACCAAAGCAGGAAGTACCAGTGACTCGCTCAATACGGAAGTGGTCAGATGACGCAGATGCTAAGCTACAGGACTGTTTTGCAAGCACAGATTGGAATATGTTCTGGGATTCATCAAATGACATTGAGGAGTATATGACATCAGTCACCGGCTTCATCAATAAGTGCATTGATGACGTCGTCCCCACAGTGACCGTAAGTACATACCCCAACCAGAAGCCATGGATTACTGGCAGCATCCTTACTGAGCTAAAGGGTAGAGCTCCCACTTCCAAGAAGCCCGGACATTTATAAGAAATCCCGCTATGCCCTCAGACGAACCATCAAACAAGCAAAGCATCAAGACAGGACTACTACACCGGCTCTGACGCTCGTCGGATGTAGCAGGGCTTGCAAACTATTACGGACTACAAAGGGAAGCCCAGCCACCAGCTGCCCAGTGGCACAAGCCTACCAGACAAGCTAAATTACTTCTATTCGTGCTTCGAGGCAAGCAACACTGAAGCATGCATGGGACCACCAGCTGTTGCGGACGACTGTGTGATCACACTCTCCGTAGCCAATGTAGGTAAGACCTTTAAACAGGTCAACATTCAGTAGGCCGCAAGGCCAGACGGATTACCAGAACGTATACTCAGAGCATGCACTGACCATCTGGCAAATGTCTTCACTGACATTTTCAACCCGTACCTGTACCTAATTGTCAAAGACTCCAGCCACCCTAGTCATAGACTCTTCTCTCTGCTACCGCACGGCAACCGATACCGGAGCGCCAAGTCTAGGTCCAAAAGGTTCCTTAACAGCTTCTATCCCCATGCCATAAGACTATTGAACAGTTAATCAAATGGCTACCTGGACTATTTACATTGACCCCTCGTTTTTTCTACGCTGATGCTACTCGCTGTTTATTATCTATGTATAATCACTTTACCCCTACCTACATGTACATATTACCTTGACTAACCTTGACTACTCCCGCACATTGACTCGGTACCTGTACCCCTGAGTAAACTATAATATTCTGTCTTAAGCATCCTAAATAATACCATATATTCAGTTTTTGGTTGCAAAAAAAAGGGATTCACAGCAAAATAGGGAAGCATGATGGAATGTGCAAACCTGCTATAGTAACTGATTGTAGTCTACGAAGACTCGTGACTAACCGCTGTGCCATGGAGATTTGATGAATAGTGTGGAGAATAGCTTGAATAGTGTAGTTGAGGGGTGGAGGAATAGAGGTCCGTGTCCCACTCCATATCCGGCTTGAAGGACCACTTGTTATGGCAGGTTGCCTATTTTGAATTCACACGTAGGAGCTGATACAGTTAGAGGATATAGAGAGAGTTGCAGCTGCCATTTATTTGATCCTTTCAATTATCCATTTCAATTCCATAAGTGTGTGCTAAAAATAATAAACAGAAGCAAAATATATTTGCATTAGGATATTTTACATCAAACAATAATAATTGAAATAACATAATTCCTCCTAATACATATTTCATCATAAATGGATAAATCAGATCATTTCAATACATATGCAAAAATTCCTATACATATCCACATGGCAACAACTTAACATCCTACCGCTAATTATACAGCAGCAAATCTTCAAATGCGCATCTATACACAAAAAGAAAGTAAAATAGAAACAATATTTTGGGTTACTCACATTGGATACTGTGACGCACAGATAACAGAAATAAAGGGACACATGCGGGAGAGTTCTTCACAACTGCATGGGTTGTTTGGCATTGAACTAAAGGACAAAGGAACTCAGGTATTTAACAAACATCTCTATGGCGCCTGCAATTTTTTATTTATTTCACCTTTATTTAATCAGGTAGGCTAGTTGAACAAGTTCTCATTTACAACTGCAACCTGGCCAAGATCAAGCAAAGCAGTTCGACACATACAACAACAGTTACACATGAAATAAACAAACATACAGTCAATAATACAGTAGAAAAAGTCTATATACAGTGTGTGAAAATGAGGTAAGATAAGGGAGGTAAGGCAATACATAGGCCATAGTGGCGAAGTAATTACAATATAGCAATTAAATACTGGAGAGATAGATGTGCAGAAGATGAATGTGCAAGTAGAGATACTGGGGTGCAAAGGAGCAAAATTAATAAATAAATATAGTATGGGGATGAGGTAGTTGGATGGGCTATTTGCAGATGAGCTATGTACAGGTGCAGTGATTTGTGAGCTGCTCTGACAGCTGGTGCTTAAAGTTAGTGAGGGAGATATGAGTCTCCAGCTTCAGTGATTTTTGCAGTTCGTTCCAGTCATTGGCAGCAGAGAACTGGAAGGAAAGGTGGCCAAAGGATGAATTGGCTTTGGGGGTGACCAGTGATACCTGCTGGAGCGCATGCTACGAGTGGGTGCTGCTATGGTGACTAGGGAGCTGAGATAAGGCGGGACTTTACCTAGCAAAGACTTGTAGATGACCTGGAACCAGTGGGTTTGGCGACGAGTATGAAGCGAGGGCCAGCCAACGAGAGCATACAGGTCGCAGTGGTGGGTAGTATATGGGGCTTTGGTGACAAAACGGATGGCACTGTGATAGACTGCATCCAATTTGTTGAGTAGAGTGTTGGAGGCTATTTTGTAAATGACATCGCCAAAGTCGAGGATCAGAGGATAGTCAGTTTTACGAGGGTATGTTTTGCAGCATGAGTGAAGGATGCTTTGTTGCGAAATAGGAAGCCGATTCTAGATTTAATTTTGAGATGCTTAATGTGAGTCTGGAAGCAGAGTTTACAGTCTAACCAGACACCTAGGTATTTGTAGTTGTCCACATATTCTAAATCAGAACCGTCCAGAGTAGTGATGCCGGATGGGCGTGCAGTTGCGGGCAGCGATCAGTTGAAGAGCATGCATTTAGTTTTACTAGCATTTAAGAGCAGTTGGAGGCCACGGAAGGAGAGTTGTATGGCATTGAAGCTCGTCTGGAGGTTAGTTTTAACACAGTGTCCAAAGAAGGGCCAGAAGTATACAGAATGGTGTCGTCTGCGTAGAGGTGGATCAGAGAATCACCAGCAGCAAGAGCGACATCATTGATGTATAAAGAGAAGAGAGTCGGCCCGAGAATTGAACCCTGTGGCACCCCCACAGAGACTGCCAGAGGTCCGGACTTCAGGCCCTCCGATTTGACACGCTGAACTCTATCAGAGAAGTAGTTGGTGAACCAGGCGAGGCAGTCATTTGAGAAACCAAGGCTGTTGAGTCTGCCGATAAGAACGTGGTGATTGACAGAGTTGAAAGCTTTGACCAGGTCGATGAATACGGCTGCACAGTATTGTCTTTTATCGATGGCGGTTATGATATCGTTTAGGACCTTGAGCGTGGCTGAGGTGCACCCATGACCAGCTCTGAAACCAGATTGCATAGCGGAGAAGGTACGGTGGGATTTGAAATGGTCAGTAATATGTTTGTTGACTTGGCTTTCGAAGACCTTGGAAAGGCAGGGTAGGATAGATACAGGTCTGTAGCAGTTTGGGTCCAGAGTGTCTTGGTGGGACCGTTAACTAAAAGTGCAATTAAAGGAACAGTTAACTAAAAAGTGTGAGGAAAAATTAAAGCCTTTTCTACACTTACATATAAACATCATACATTGCTTTTCATTGCTGACCAGCAGGTGTCACTAATGTGAATTGTATTAAAAGCTCTGAGTAATTAACTATTTTCCGGCACAATTTGGTGAAAGCCCCAAAGGCTTCAGAAAGCCTCAGTTTCACATCACAAACTTTAGCTAAATAGTGATTATCTTCAAACCTGACATTTTTTATAATATGCACTGAGTGTAGTAGAACAACTTTGCAACAGATGAGTGGTAGCTAGTTTCTGCCAAAAAAATGGGCGTAACTAGGGGGAATTGAGTAGGGGTATGCAGAGTACTTAAGACAAAACAAGTATCATAACGGATTTGGAGAATTTTCCGAATAAGATGATGACATTAGTATTTTTTGTAATTATCCGCAAATCGGGAAAGAATATAAAAAATGTAGCTGCCAGCACGTATCTCTCTTTCACTCAAACAGTGTGAAGCACTGTGTGCTCCAAACAACTATTGGCTAGTTCTTCTGTCTGAAAAGAAACTGGTGGAGTATCCGTTGAACCTGCTGCAATGATTGGATTAGAACAAGCCACTCTCCGTCTGCTCTCATTTCCCCAGACAGACACGCGCTGCCTTTTCACTCACTCACTCTCAGTCACTCGTCTCAGGGCACAAGTCTCACCCTTCTCCAAACATCATGTATGAATCAGAATCTATAGCTAGTCTTTGTTGTTCAATCTAGTTATTTTTTGTTGACCTTGCTGAGGCCATTCAGTATGGTTGTTTTTGTCTGCCTACTTAGTATTGTTTTGTAGGCCTACTTTGTCTTTAAATTATTAAGGGACAACCATAACTATTCCACGAGAAGGAGAGAAACTGGTATGGGGAAATAAACTTTTTCATACTCATCTGCCATTCTTTGCAATAGTCTTTTGAAATAATTTGAAGGTAGTTTCAAGTTCTCATTGAAAAAATTGCTAAATAGTAGTACGTCTCAAAAGATTATAGTACGTGGCTGAGAAGGAAATGCCTGGGATAGCTTATGGTCTGCCTTCTGCTACCTGTTGTTTGTTTATTAAATTGTGATTGTCTTCTATATATTAGGGATTGATTGTTTTATATATTTAGGGTATGTGAGACAAGGGAGATGTACCTGTCCATAGTTGTTTATGAGGAAAGGAAATTGTACTAATTATCTCATGTTATGAAACAAACAACAATTTAGTCTGTCGTTGTCTGTTGCCATTACAATTGCCGACTAACCTTGTTGCATTAACACTTCCCCCTGCCCTATTTGACAGGACCATAATGGAAATAAGCTGTTAAGCTTTATTGTGTTGTCCTTGAAGATTTTCTTTAATTGTATGTTGGGATGTCACCTGCTGGAGCCCCCTTATGTATGAAATGTCCTCTCACTGTCAACTGCGTTTATTTTCAGCAAACTTAACATGAGTAAATATTTGTATGAACATAACGAGATTCAACAACAGACATAAACTGAACAAGTTCCACAGACATGTGACTAACAGAAATTGAATAATTTGTTCCTGAACAAAGGAGGGGGTCAAAATCAAAAGTAACTGTTAGTATCTGGTGTGGCCACCAGCTGCATTAAGCACTGCAGTGCATCTCCTCCTCATGGACAGCACCAGATTTGCCAGTTATTGCTGTGAGATATTACCCCACTCTTCCACCAAGGCAAATGCAAGTTCCCGAACATTTCTGAGGGGAATGGCCCTAGGCCTCACCCTCCAATCCAACAGGTCCCAGACATGCTCAATGGGATTGAGATCCGGGCTCTGCCATGGCAGAACACTGACATTCCTGTCTTGCAGGAAATCACACACAGAACGAGCAGTATGGCTGGTGGCATTGTCATGTCAGGATGAGCCTGCAGGAAGGGTACCACATGAGGGAGGAGGATGTCTTCCCTGTAACGCAAAGCGTTGAGATTGCCTGCAATGACAACAAGCTCAGTCCGATTATGCTGTGACACACCGCCCCAGACCAAGACGGACCCTCCACCTCCAAATCGATCCCGCTCCAGAGTACAGGCCTCGGTGTAACGCTCATTCCTTTGACGATAAATGCGAATCCGACCATCACCCCTGGTGAGACAAAACCGTGACTCGTCAGTGAAGAGCACTTTTTGCCAGTCCTGTCTGGTCCAGCAACGGTGGGTTTGTGCCCATAGGCGACGTTGTTGCCGGTGATGTCTGGTGAGGACCTGCCTTACAACAGGCCTACAAGCCCTCAGTCCAACCTCTCTCAGCCTATTGCAGACAGTATGAGCACTGATGGAGGGATTGTGCGTTCCTGGTGTAACTCAGGCAGTTGTTGTTGCCATCCTGTACCTGTCCCGCAGGTGTGATGTTCAGATGTACCGATCCTGTGCAGGTGTTGTTACACGTGATCTGCCACTGCGAGGACGATCAGTTGTGTGTCCTGTCTCCCTGTAGCGCTGTCTTAGGAGTCTCACAGTACAGACATTGCAATTTATTGCCCTGGCCTCATCTGCAGTCCTCATGCCTCCTTGCAGCATGCCTAAGGCACGTTCACGTAGATGAGCAGGGACCCTGGGCATCTTTCTTTTGGTGTTTTTCAGAGTCAGTAGAAAGGCCTCTAGTGTCCTAAGTGTTCATAACTGTGACCTTTATTGCCTACCGTCTGTAAGCTGTTAGTGTCTTAACGACCGTTCCACAGGTGCATGTTCATTCAAGCATGGGAAACAGTGTTTAAACCCTTTACAATGAAGATCTGTGAAGTTATTTGGATTTTTACGCATTATCTTTGAAAGACAGGGTCCTGAAAAAGGGATGTTTCTTTTTTACTGAGTTTATTTTACAAATTGTCAAATAAATTCAATCAATCAATCAGTCTGTCTGTGAAATTTTTCCATTGCTGAAAATTATGTTGTGATCCAAGACAATTCTTCTTTCTATTATTATTTATTCTCATCCAGGCATGTTTACAGAGCGACAGATCATTAGAAAATAAAATTACAAATGTTATTTAACAAATGTTGTGGCATAAGTGTCGAGAGAGAAAAGTTTTTATCTTCTCTAAAGTGAAACAATATATGGGGCAAACGAATTAGCCTACCTTAATCTAAATCTGTCTGGAATAAATGCAGGCAGTAGTAACCAGTGATTCATTAGGGTATTTATTAGCCTAATTTGTTTATAATTGAATAGGACTGAGTACGTAAATAGCCATTATGTGCATTTTCATCTGTCGGGGTCATTTAGCTTTGAACAATGTGTGTGAATGAGTGAAGGAACATCAAGATACAATCTGAGTGATAGCGCAGTAATGCACACTTAAAGTATAGGCTTTACCAGGCATTGAAAGCGCACTTTCGGGTTTTCCAATCACGAGTAAATCTGATTATGATTATCAAGTTTTATAAAACGAATATCATTAAGAATACGAGTACGACGAGATCGGCACACCCCTAGAATTGAGCCCCACGGTGGATGCGTCATAATACCCATAAAACCTAGCGGTCAAAACGGAAATGGTTCCAATTGTTTTTCCAGCATTTGTTTTATCCATTGTGGATTTTCTTTTTTTTTTCTTTCTTTTTTAAAATACGTCTAATACGGGTTGTGTTTATTTTTGGCTTACCCTGGCGTGACGTTTTGATAGCCATGCAAATCTCTCGGGGAAAAAGGTGACTTATCAATATATTCATCTCTATTTACTCACAGATTCGAAAATGTTAATTAGCATCAAAGTAAACATTATGCAAGACTACAAATCCCTGCAAGCTCCTGCAGGTCATCTCTAACTGAAACCTTTGCTGTCGGCTAGCTAGCCATTAGCTACCTTGATCCAAATCGAAAGATATATTGAACATTTTAATTTACTGTTACATATTTTATTTAACAAAAAATTGGTTGTTTTATTTATCCATTTGGTTTTGTCTTGTACAGAATACTATTCTAGTAGCAGTCAGATATTTATAATGTTCCACGAATACTAGGATCGTTTTTTGCAAAGAAGCTATATACGCACTATACATACACATTGATTTAGTACTGTAGATATGTGGTAGTGGTGCCTGAGGGCACACAGTGTGTTGTGAAATCTGTGAATGTATTGTATTGTTTTAAAAATTGTATAAACTGTCTTAATTTTGCTGGACCCCAGGAAGATTAGCTGCTGTTTTGGCAGCAGCTAATGGGGATCCATAATTAATACAAATACAAATATAGCTAGCTTACTACCTACAATGATAGGCAACATACTCTTATTTTACCAGATCCTCTTCTCCTTCAGCCAGTGGAGATCTTTATTTAATACCTTATAATTTCTGCCAACTATTTGAACAAGGTTCAATTCATTGTGTCAGAATGCACTGCTGTATTACATCAATTCAGACCTAACTTGTTGACATGTTCTGTTGCAGATTCAAAGCCAGATTAACTCATTGCAGAATGTATCAAACATCATGAATGAATAAGCATATTTATTTGACAAGAATGCACCTAGTCACTCAGTCACCTGAACTCCAACAATTACATTGTTGTAAAGAAATCAAAATAGTAAATAATGCATCTAACATTTGCCTTTTATACATAACATATAAACATCTGAATTTAAGTAAACATTTATTCATAAATGCCACAAAACTGGGACATCAAAGAGCACCATATGAACTATTATTACTATCCAAGAGAGCACAGATTATTCTGCTTTTCCTTTGAACGAAGACATTGACATGTAAATACATTCATGATTTCTTACTCCAAACGGGCGACGTTTCGTGTGGAAAGTATATGATTACTGTGAAAGTAGTTCGTAAAATGTTTCAATGATAAGTGTCTCTTTCTCTCTCCCTCCCTCTCCATCTCCTTTGTAACAAGCCGCCATATGTTGTGTCAGTCCGCTAGGGACCTTTTTCTAATGTATTAAGTGTGTATGTTTATCCTGTGTTATCATTTAGTTTGCTAGTAAATAAATAAACCAAATTGTGAAGTACTGAATCATAAGTAAGGCTGTTTTTTTGCAAGGAGGTTACGACTGTTCAGAATGATGATATGATAAGAGGTTATGATTAATACGTTGACTGTTATATGGATGTGATAGGTAAAGACCTTCAGAGTTTAATTCGGGAGATGGTAACTCTTTAAACAACCGCTCTCCTGTTGCCCCAAATTCCTAATGAGGTAATTGTTACATTATTCATTTAAATCAGGTAACAATTAAACATAGTTAATTGATTTGATAAATAAGTCATCAGATTAATGAACGTAAAGTCACGACACAATACAACATAAGCATTGAGGACAGCCTTTTGTTGACAACTTGGTGGTTTACACTGTGTCTACTGTGTGTGAATGACGGAAGAATCTTACCCCAGCTGTAGGTCCATTTGAATGTGTGGTCACGTGCTTCTACACCTGCATTACTTGCTGTTTGGGGTTTTAGGCTGAGTTTCTGTACAGCACTTTGTGACATCAGCTGATGTAAGAAGGGCTTTATAAATACATTTGATTTGATTGAATTTGATTGACTTAGGCCTGTACATCAACCAGTACTGGGACCATTGGAGACTTGGGATGCTTGCTCTCAAAGTGCTGCTTGAATGTCTTCGGGTCTGCATCTATAGAGGTCAAGTACAAAATGGGCAAAGTTAACAATTTATGGTTACATTTTTATGACGCATACTGTGATAGCCTATAGCGCGGCACAGTGGACGCTTCATAATAACCATAACACCTTGCGGTCAAACACGGAAATGGTTCCAATCTTTTTTCCACAATTAACCTTTTTTTACAAAGTATGTGTCTGGTGTAGGCTTACCTTGGAGTCACGTTTTGATAGCCATGTAATTCTCTCTTGGACAAGGTGAGTTTTATCAATATATACGCCTCAATTTACACAAAAAAAACGAAATGCTAATTAGCAACAGAGAAGACTTCAGCAAAACTACAAATTCCTGTCGGGAGCTCCTGCACATCAACTCTAGCCGACTCTGTCAGCAACCGTTCACCAGTACGATCAGAGACCTGTGCCCAATCCATGATGAATCTGTGCTGTATTGAAATTATTTGAATAAAGTGTTGAACTTCTTCCGTCCCCTTTCTCTGTCTTAGCTAGCCATGGACTAATCTTTAGCTAGCTAGTTAGCAGAGCAGTATATTATTATTTTTTTGTATAACTTAGCCTAGATAATTGTTTGTACAGTATGTCGACTTTGGTGTCCATGTCAGCCTTTATGGCGTTTTTCAAGGATGAGCATAAGAGCATTAAAAGGGGTGAAGACCACTATACTGTAAATCTGGCGATGTGGAGCGGTGCAGCTATAGTGAGATGCAACTTACTGGTTTGGTCAGGGCCAGCATGAGGGATAAAGTTTATCCTGTGTTGGTGAGTGTAACTAATAAGTTAAGTTTAAGCATCTTAGCAATACAATGTGTTCTATACAGCTGTCAACATTCTACAAGGAAAGAGACACCTAATCAATCATATAACCAGATTAACCCGAATTCTAGACTTAGATGAGTGATAACTCAGTTCTAGAATGTTGTCATTAATGAGAAAATCTATCAATATTCTGAATGAACTTTGTTTAGACATCCAGCCTGTAGCAGAGAAAAATATTCAAAGGCACAGTATTTATTTATTCGGGGTGGTACATGCATCCACAGTCTTGATTTATAGGATCTTTCCCACTATATGATTGATAAGATAAAATCCAAAGTTATCAATTAAAAGTTTATGGAAAAACTGCACTTGTCCAGTTCATTAAATATTCTACAGCTATAATGTAATCAATCAAATCAAACTTTAATTATACAGCACATTTCTTACAACAAATGCATTTCAAGGTGTTCAAAATAATGCATTGAAAGGCATGTGGCACTTAACATCCTTCCTCTTGGTAGGTCTCTATAGGTGACCAGAGGATTCTCTCTACCACATGAGCTCCACGGATGCATTTCCGTGTGTAGCCATGCAGCCTATTTTGACGGTTCACAATATAAGCTGTGCGGATGTGGAATGCGAGTGGAGGAAGCCAGCCGTGCCCAACCAAGTGGCATCAGTGGATGACCTGTACACGGCCGAAGACTACAACCCTCTGTCCCGAGAGTCCACAGAGGAGGATCTTCAGTGGCTAAGGAACCGTCTCCGGGGCAGGTTCAGTGGAATGCCATGTCTCCTTGAACCTGAGCCAGAACAACCGCTACCCTCCCTGTCTGTACCAGAAATTGTTAAAAACAAGGGCACCTGGGGCATGCAGGCATTCTGACATGGCACTGTTGAGGGAGCAGCAGGAGGCTATACAGGAGGCAACAGTTGGACAGCGCACCAACCGCAACTGGCACACCATGAGGAGAGGGAGGTTAATGGTCAGCAATTCTGGAGCAGTGGTTAGGGCCAAGTGTGTTACTCCATTGCTGCTAAAAAAGAGTCCTCAGATCACAGTTGTTGGATAGGGTGTAGTCTGTAAAGTGAGGCACAGATAACGAAGAGGAAAGCATCAAGGCATCCAAAATGGCTACAGGTATTGATGTGCAGGAGTCAGGGCTTTGTGTCACAGTAAATAAGAATTAGTGACTTGTCTAGTTAAATAAATAATAAAATAAATAAATTGAAGAGGCAGTGAAGTCGAAGGATTTCTATATCAAGGCAGGAGGGTCTTACCGCCTCCGTCAAGACCATCCTTACTGGCACTAGGTCCAAGGTCATCTCCACATCACTGGAAGGGACACCTGCTTCTTCGTTGTGTGGACCTCCTGTCAGTACCGGATTTCAGGGAAGCCTAATGTCCAAAAATATTCCACATAGTTCATACACACACACTAGGCTCCCAGAATAGGTTATATTACATACAAGTTTTGGTCAAAGCAGCCAACTAATGGAATTTAGTTAACTTTGGAATGGGCACAGTGGGAATTGATATCTGTCTTACTTGCTGTAGGTCCCAATCATCCCTGTCTGTACCTGACATTGTTGAAAAACAAGTGAACAATGAATCATACACAAACAATAGGCTCCTACAGTAGGCTATATTAAATTCAAGTTTTGTTCAAAGCAGCCAATCACAAAGTCTGGTCTGAGTGCATCTCCTCAGTTTCATTCAGTAGTACAACACAATTCACATAGCATTTTATCCTGGGCACAGTGGGAATGTATATCCTTGATGTTTAAATTGTGTCTTACCCCCAGAGTGAGAGAGAGGGAGAGTACATCACTTCCAGTAGATCTCCTTGCTGAGGGTGGCGTTGATCATTCACTGTTTCAAAGTGGGGTAAGCCTGATGTCCCACATGTCAAGCATTATGTCTAAAACATGGGGAAAAGCATCTACAAATTAAATGTTTTGCACAATATTGTATCAAATTTGATGAGTTACTGACCTGTCTGTTCACAGGCTCGAGGTGTTGTAGTCCTCGCGTTCAGATCACACTGGCACAGGATGTCCATGCACCGAATGGTCTGAGAGATGCACTCCTGTTGGACCTGAAAACAAAGAGACATTTGGTCAGTGGTAGGTCTTTTTCAATGCTGTATCATCATCTTTAAGTCTTTAATAAAGACTCATCTCTTCAGCGAAGGTGAACGGAAAGGCACTGGAGCGACGAACCGCCCTTGCAGTTTCTGCCTGGCCGGTTCCCCTCTCTCCACTGGGAATCTCTGCATCTGACCTTATTACGGGGGCTGAGTCACTGGCTTACTAGTGCTCTTCCATGCCGTCCCTAGGAAGGGTGCGTCACTTAAGTGGGTTGAGTCACTGACGTGATCTTCCTGTCCGGGTTGGCGCCCCCTCAGGTTTGTGCCGTGTGGGGGAACTTTGTGGGCTATACTCAGTCTTGTCTCAGGGTAGTACCACCCACCACTGCGACCTGTATGCTCTAGTTGGCTGGCCCTCGCTACATATTCGTCGCCAGACCCACTGGCTCCAGGTCATCTACAAGTCTATGCTAGGTAAAGCTCCGCCTTATCTCAGCTCACTGGTCACGATAACAACACCCACCCGTAGCACGCGCTCCAGCAGGTATATCTCACTGGTCATCCCCAAAGCCAACACCTCCTTTGGCCACCTTTCCTTCCAGTTCTCTGCTGCCAGTGACTGGAACGAATTGCAAAAATCGCTGAAGCTGGAGACTTACATTTCCCTCAATAACTTTAAACATCAGCTATCTGAGCAGCTAACCGATCGCTGCAGCTGTACATAGTTCATCTGTAAATAGCCCACCCAATCTACCTACCTCATCCCCATATTGTTTTTATTTACTTTGCTGCTCTTTTGCACACCATCATCTGTTCATCATCATCTGCTCATCTATCACTCCAGTGTTAATCTGCTAAATTGTAATTACTTTGCTACTATGGCCTATTTATTGCCATACCTCCTCATGCCATTTGCACACACTGTATATAGACTTTCTTTTTTCCCCTATTGTGTTATTGACTCTACGCTTGTTTATTTCATGTAACTCTGTGTTGTTGTTTCTGTCGCACTGCTTTGCTTTATCTTGGCCAGGTCGCAGTTGTAAATGAGAACTTGTTCTCAACTAGCTTACCTGGTTAAATGAAGGTGAAATAAAAAAAAGTTGGTGGTTTGCAGATATCCCTCTAGTGGTGTGGGGGCTGTGCTTTGGCAAAGTGGGTGGGGTCATATCCTGCCTGTTTGGCCCTGTCCGGGAGTATTGTTGGACGGGGCCACATTGTCTCCCGATCCCCCCTGTCTCAGCCTCCAGTATCTATATTGCAATAGTTTGTGTCGGGGGGCTAGGGTCAGTCTGTTATATCTGGTGTAATTCTCCTGTCTTATCCGGTGTCCTGTGTGAATTTAAGTATGCTCCCTCTAATTCTCTCTCTCTCCCTCCCGGAGGACCTGGGACCATGCCTCAGGATGACCTGGCCTGATGACTCCTTGCTGTCCCCAGTCCACCTGGTCGTGCTGCTGCTCCAGTTTCAACTGTTCTGCCTGCGGCTATGGAACCCTGACCTGTTCACCGGATGTGCTACCTTGTCCTGGACCTTCTGTTTTCGACTCTCTCTCTCTCTCTACCACAACTGCTGTTTCGAACTCTGAATGCTCGGCTATGAAAAGCCAACTGACATTTACTCCTGGTGCTGACCTGTTGCACCCTCTGTTACACCTCTACAACCCCTGTGATTACTTTTATTTGACCCTGCTGGTCATCTATAAACGTTTGAATATCTTGACCATGTACAGTTATATTCTCCACCCGGCACAGCCAGAAGAGGATTGGCCACCCCTCAGAGCCTGGTTCCTCTCTAGGTTTCTTTCTAGGTAGTTTTTCCTAGCCACCGTGCTTCTACATCTGCATTGCTTACTGTTTGGGGTTTTAGGCTGTGTTTCTGTATAGCACTTTGTGACATCGGCTGATGTAAAAAGGGCTTTATAAATACATTTGATTGATGATTGATTGATCTTTATCTGGACCGAAAACGCATTACTTGTCATAACACAAACCCACATTTGACAACGTGACAAGTGATCCCTCAACACCCGATCCTCATGCCTCATTGTTTGTTCTTGTTTCCCCAATCAACAGTCTGGATCTTCCTCTTCTGCCATGGCGGATGAGCTGGAAAATGGCAGCTGCTGACCTGAGTGTTGTCACTGATCAGGACAGTCTAGGGTACTATTTGCCTGAAGAGGTAATATATTGCGATTAACTGTACGGCTGTAATTCTGATTCTAATTCTCAAGAGAAAAGTTAAAACCCTCAGCCGTGAGGACCAACAGTGATAAACTGCGATCATCTGAAAGGGACTGACATGCAGGGATTGAACATAAGGATTTTGTGCACTGGCCAGCAGACCACAATTTCTACTAGCCTGGGTAACAGTCAGGTCCTAAATCTGTGGCATGCGATGTTTGAATAGGCAAAATTTCACTGCTATGTCAGGCTAGTTTGGCACATTTTCTACTAACCATTTTACTGCTGTGTCATGCTAGCACATTACTAGTCTACTAGTCCAGTCTGAAAATTACTAGCCTCGGGCTAGCTTAATTTCCATCCCTGCTGACATGTATAAATGACTTCCAGGTCATTTGATTAGTCATGTACAACAGATGCACTTGTGGAGCAAAACCGTTTGTGTTTTGTATGTGGAAACATTGAGGTGGAAACAAGTACTTTGTGAGCTAGCCAGCTAGTTAATGTTAGTTCACCGTTTGTGTAATCACATTTTTCCACGTGGTGACATGCTTGTGTAAAGGACGTCACTCAGCTTGCTTAGCGGGTACAACTTCCTCCCGATTCAGTCCATACCTGCCGCGAACTCGGGACCTCTGCCTCAAACACACGAGACCGCCCTCAAGCGTCTTAACCGATCGCAAAACCTTAAAAGCTAGCTAATGAGGTGGCGCAAGCGGGACACTTAAGGCTGATGAGTAAGTTTCATACATCCCCATGTGCTACACTAACTAATTTTAGCCCACCAGGGCAGGGATATTTAGCTAACTAGTTGCGTTAGTTCATTGTAAGTGTAGTCAGACTTTTCCCCAGACCCCACAGGTGGTGACATGTTAGCTAGTCCACCAGGGCAGGAATATTTAACGATAGCTAGTTAGTGCTAATCGCTAACATTAGGCACATTCGCTAGCATGTCACTGCTTGGGAAAGTCAGATTACCACGATGAAATACGGTGCAACGTTAGCGAATGTAGCCAACCAAGGTGACTAACTAACTAGCTCACCAGGTGATATTTAGATCGCTATATTTCTGCACTGGTTGGCTAACTTTCGCTAGCATGTCACCACATGAAAAAGCACGACTAAACAAACCGTGAGCTAACGATAACTAGCTGGCTGGCTCACAATTTACTTGTCAATAATATAAGGTCACAACAGTCATTATGCTAGCCTACGCTGGTTTTCTTTTTACTTGTAAGGAAGGTAACGTGCATTGTACACGTAACTACAGTTGGTGGTTATCTAGCAAATTTTCAAAAGCATCTAGCTAACCACAGATCTTTTACCTAACCAAAATAGCTTGTCAGCATCTAGCAAACAGGGCTTACTTTATCACACAGCTCCAGCAATGCCTCTTGTATACAGATGTCAGAAAACGATACAATTCACGTATGCTTATTGGAGTAGTGGCAGTGGTGTAAACTACTTCAGTAAAAATAATTTAAAGTACTACTTAATTAAGTCGTTTTTTTTTAGTATCTGTACTTTACTATTTATATTTGACAACTTTTACATGTATTTCACTACAGTTCTAAAGAAAATAATGTACTTTTTATTCCATACATTTTCCCTGACACCCAAAAGTACTTACTACATTTCAAATGCTTAGCAGGACAGGAAAACGGTCCAATTCACACACTTATCAAGAGGCATTTGAACTGATTTATACTTAAGTATATTTCAGGTAGTACATTTACTTTTGATACTTAAGTATATCTTGGAATCCAAGATGGCGTAGCAGTCGGACGTGTGTTTGTATTGTCCTGTATTGTCCTGTCGCGTGTAAATAGTAAATAGTAAATAGTCTTCGTATTTTTCGTATACATTTCGTATATATTTTAATTTCACTTTCCATCTAGGAACTGAATATACATTCCTACATTCCGCCTCACCCAATGTGGTACGGACCTGCTATTTTTTTTTATACTTTAGAACCGTAACCCCAAGCAGAAGCTAGCCAGATAACTAGCTACTAGCTAGTAGTCAGTTAGCCACTGCTGCGGTCTTCACCCTCAACTCGGACACAGCCAGCTTCAATACCGGGCCAATACCTGCCAGTCTGCAAGCGCGATATCAACCCAGAGCATATAGGACTGCTTTTTCTCTACCACATCACCGGATTCCTGACGCAAGCTCTGGACAATTACACCGTATCATCACAGCTAGCTAGCTGCAACCGAGTGGCTACTACTGGCTAACACCTCTGTCCCGAAGCAAGCACCAGTTAGCCTTGAGCTAGCCTCGAGCTAGGCCCATCTGCCGGCTAGCTGCAAGCGCGATATCAACCCAGAGCATATAGGACTGCTTTTTCTCTACCACATCACCGGATTCCTGACGCAAGCTCTGGACAATTACACCGTATCATCACAGCTAGCTAGCTGCAACCGAGTGGCTACTACTGGCTAACACCTCTGTCCCGAAGCAAGCACCAGTTAGCCTTGAGCTAGCCTCGAGCTAGGCCCATCTGCCGGCTAGCTGAAGAGGTCTACCAGCGAATTCTTGGGCTACAATACCAGCTACAAGCTAATTTAGCCATTTTTTTTTGCCGCTGCTAGTAGCTTTTACCTTCTGCACAGACACCAGCCCTGTTATTAGCCTGGATATTACTCACCAATTTACCAGCATCGGACTGTCTCTCGACAACAACGCCGGATTCCTGCCGTAATCCCTGAGCCACTGCTTCTGATCCTCACAGCTAGCTTGCGGCTAGCGCAGCTAGCGCCACTGCCACGAAGCTAGCACCAGTTAGCAAACACAATTCTACAATTCACAACCTCTCTTTCGCCATCGCCATCTGGCTTGGATTCTCTGTCGACACAACCACGTCTGAGCAGACCCCCTCCGTCTGAGCAGACCACCCCCCGGGCTACTAACTTTAAACGCCGCGTGCTAGCTTAGTGGAGGCCTCCTCTGCTCCATCTACGGCTGCCCCCTGGACACTATGATCACTTGGCTACATAGCTGATGCATGCTTGACTGTCCATTAATTCACGGTACTCCATTCTGTTTATTTGTGTTTTATCTGTCGGCTCTGTGCTTTAACTCAGGATCTGTGTGTAGTTAATCCGACCCTCTCTGCCTAGTCGTCGCCATTTTTACCTGTTATTGCTGTGTTAGACTAGCACCCTGTTATTGCTGCTGTTATCTTACCTGTTGTTTTAGCTAGCTCTCCCAATCAAGACCTGCAATCACTTTATGCCTTATTGTATGTCTCTCTCAAATATCAATATGCCTTGCATACTGTTGTTCAGGCTAGTTTTCATTATCATTGTTTTGGTTTGCAATGGACCCTGTAGTTCCACTCTCCGTACCTCTGATACCCCCTTTGTCCCACCCCCCACACATGCGGTGACCTCACCCATTGAGACCAGCATGTCCAGAGATACAACCTCTCTTATCATCACCCAGTGCCTGGGCTTGCCTCCGCTGTACCCGCGCCCCTCCATACCCCTGTCTGCACATTATGCCCAGAATCTATTCTACCACGCCCATAAATCTGCTCCTTTTATTCTTTGTCCCCAACGCTCTAGGCGACCAGTTTTGATAGCCTTTAGCCGCACCCTCATCCTACTACTCCTCTGTTCCTCGGGTGATGTGGAGGTAAACCCAGGCCCTGCATGTCCCCAGTCACCCTCATTTGTTGACTTCTGCGATCGAAAAAGCCTTGGCCTCATGCATGTCAACATCAGAAGCCTCCTCCCTAAGTTTGCCTTACTCACCGCTTTAGCACACTCTGCCAATCCTGATGTCCTTGCCGTGTCCGAATCCTGGCTTAGGAAGGCCACCAAAAATTCTGAGATTTCCATACCCAACTATAACACTTTCCGTCAAGATAGAACTGCCAAAGGGGGAGGAGTTGCAATCTACTGCAGAGATAGCCTGCAAAGTTCTGTCATACTTTCCAGGTCTATGCCCAAACAGTTCGAACTTCTAATTTTAAAAATTAATCTCTCCAGAAATAAGTCTCTCACTGTTGCCGCCTGCTACCGACCCCCCTCAGCTCCCAGCTGTGCCCTGGACACCATCTGTGAATTGATCGCTCCCCATCTAGCTTCAGAGTTTGTTCTGTTAGGTGACCTAAACTGGGATATGCTTAACACCCCGGCAGTCCTACAATCCAAGCTTGATGCCCTCAATCTCACACAAATCATCAAGGAACCCACCAGGTACAACCCTAAATCCGTAAACATGGGCACCCTAATAGACATTATCCTGACCAACCTGCCCTCCAAATACACCTCTGCTGTCTTCAATCAAGATCTCAACGATCACTGCCTCATTGCCTGTATCCGCCACGGGTCCGCGGTCAAACGACCACCCCTCATCACTGTCAAACGCTCCCTAAAACACTTCTGCGAGCAGGCCTTTCTAATCGACCTGGCCCGGGTACCCTGGAAGGATATTGACCTCATCCCGTCAGTTGAGGATGCCTGGTCATTCTTTAAATGTTACTTCCTCACCATATTAGACAAGCATGCTCCGTTCAAAAAATGCAGAACCAAGAACAGATATAGCCCTTGGTTCACTCCAGACCTGACTGCCCTCGACCAGCACAAAAACATCCTGTGGCGAACTGCAATAGCATCGAAGAGCCCCCGCGATATGCAACTGTTCAGGGAAGTCAGGAACCAATACACGCAGTCAGTCAGGAAAGCAAAGGCCAGCTTTTTCAAGCAGAAATTCGCATCCTGTAGCTCTAACTCCAAAAAGTTCTGGGATACTGTAAAGTCCATGGAGAACAAGAGCACCTCCTCCCAGCTGCCCACTGCACTGAGGCTAGGTAACACGGTCACCACCGATAAATCCGTGATAATCGAAGACTTCAACAAGCATTTCTCAATGGCTGGCCATGCCTTCCTCCTGGCGACTCCAACCTTGGCCAACAGCCCCGCCCCCCCCCGCTGC